>NC_041403.2:82476950-82761950 GCF_900747795.2 Erpetoichthys calabaricus
TTCTTGTTATTTTTAAAAAAATATATATCACACCTTTCTATTTCTTCAGAGTTATACACTGGGCAAAATAAAGTTATACCATAGTTTGAAAAGTTATTTCACATATGAGGTCCACTTTTACATTTATCTTCCACCTCAATCCCTTGATCTTGTTCAGATCATATAGTATGATGTACAGTATCAACTGAGAAAGACCTCCTGACCAGTTTTGGAGGTAGCATAGTGGATAGCATACATGCCCATCAACCAAGAAGCCTTAGTTCAATTCCTATTTATGATCTTAAATGTTTCCTCTAAGAAAAAAAAATATATATTTCTGTCAATATTGTACACTGCTGCTCGTCAGGTTTTCAATAATGCACACTTTGCTGCATATGCTTTAGTTGTGTTAACAACGAAGTGATTCTAATTATTTCACTTAAGAGTTACATTTTCAACATTTATATCTAAACTCTTGCTATGCAAAGTGAGAGGTTAAAAAAACACAGTCTCAATAACATCTCTCACACTTCAAAAAGAAGATGGGAGCAAAACAGATTGTATTCCTACTGCCACCTTATACTTGCTTTTCAGCTACAATAGGTGAATACAATACAGATAAAGAAGATTACTTCAAAAATATTTAAAAAAAAACTTGACATGAATTGAATCCTTTGCTTTTCATTTAATGGCCAGATTTCCTAACCACTACACCACGGTTTCTGAAGTTATTCCACATGAGATCCACTTCTACATTGATCTTCCACCTCAATCTCTTGATCTTTTTTCCAATCATACAGTATAATGTACAGTATCAACTGAGAAAGACCTACTGACCAGGTTTGGAGGTAGCATAGTGGATAGCATACATGCCCATCAACCAAGAGGCCCAAGTTCAATTCCCATTTATGACCTTAAATGTTTTCTCTAAGAAAAAAAAAACAAATAAATTGTATATAGTTGTTATTGTACACTACTGCTCATCAGGTTTTCAATGATGCACACTTTGCTACATATGCTTTACCTGTGTCAACAATAAAGTGATTCTAATTATTTCACTAAACACTTAAATATTCTACATTTATATCTAAACTCTTGCTATTCAAAGTGAGAGGCTAAAGAAACACATTCTCTATAGCATCTCTCACTAAGAGTTCTATAAACTAGAAACCTCTTGAGCCAATAAAAGATGGAAGACAGTAGTCACCAAACAGGGTCTATTAAATTCATGTCATTACGTTGTCTCAATATTTAAAAAGCTCAGACTTGCACTTGAATTGATACAGTTTCCAGGATGAAACGCATGTGTGTGATAATACATACAGTACAGTGGCTCTATGCATTATTCTGCAGTGTGCCTCCATTCACATTCATTTACAGTTCTTTCTCACTTTTTACATATATTTTCTGAAACTACAGCTCATCTTATACAAACTCTATACACAACAGCCACAAACACTCACACAACCCAAAACATGTCACACACCTGACAACAAAGTACACACTGCATTCAAAACCATTCTCTTCTAAAAAAAGGTGATTTTTGCATCAGAACTGTACACACAAACCATCACATGAATAGCTTGTCCTAAACATCAACTACACACTGATAGAATAAATGATAAACACTGCAATCAATTTTGCTATTTCAGTGTGCAGTGGCATTGTTGGTCAGTACCAAACTTACTATTGCAATCTGTTGGTCAGGAGTAAAGACAGGCTGCCTCTCCCTCTTTCAGGATCTTTTTACAATTCTGAAAGTACACACATTTACTCATCTTATTGTATTTCTTGTGAAAAATGCAATATCTCAATCTACAATTACCTTAATGGTTTTGCTCTACCATTATATATATATATATATATATATATATATATATATATATTATATCAGCCACTGTGAAATGTGACACATGGGGCCACACACGTTGACATGGTTAACTAGTGTTGCCTGTATCTCATTTCACTCTGTTTATCTCCTTCAAAGAGCCCATCCTCTTGCTCTGCCTATGAACCCCACCCCACTTGCCTCCATGGTGCTACATAGAATAGCAGGTAGTCACTAAAGCCTCTTCAGTGTCCTTTATATTAAGCTGACTACTCACGTGCAGTAACAATGTGGAAACTGCAAAGCTTGTCTAATTCATCCATTGTGTGCCTTTTCCCCTTATACCATACATGTACACTTCAAAGATACAATCTGTTGTGATAGCGGGGTTGTAGCAGCAGCAGCCATGGCCTAGTGGTCAAAAATACTGTAAAAATACTTGGCAATGTATGGTTTTTTACTATTTCTCCATTACATATATTTAATGTCATTTCGATATAAGTACACCACACATGAGAGCACACATTCCATTTTATAGTCTGCAGTTTGGGAACAGTCCAGGATCCCAGCCAATCTATTTAAAATCCAAGTGATACAAATCTACCAGTTACTTGGTGTCCAAAGGATTACAATGATATTTTCACACTGACACCTCATACCTGCTCCTGCTGACAGATTAGGCCCCATCCACTGATAATATAGGCAATAATAAATATAAACAGAAACAAGTTTTACATGGCTGGGAATTGAACCCATTACCACTACTTTAAGGGCAGTTTCCCTACTCACTACACCGACTTTACAACTTTCAAATGTTTGTCAATCATAAAATGGCCTCCATTTGCACCCAAATAGACTAAATGTGAGGAAATATAAGGTGCAGTTAAACAATTAGCTGGCCACTTCAGTCTCTTGTTCGTTATTCAAGTACGATAGTGTGATGTACTGTATCAACTCAGACAGAAACCCAGGCCAGTTATGGTAGTGTAATGGTTAACATAAATGGTTATCAACCAGGAAGCGTGAGTTCAATTCCAATATCAGACAGACAAATTTCTCTTTAATAACAAATATCCACAAATGTACCTTCCATTAGTCCACACCGAGTTTGGTACTTTTTCCCATGATACACACTTAGTTGTGTAAATATCACTGGAATAAGCCTCATTCTACACTCACTCAATGACTTCCACAATTGCAATTTGATTCTCGTTAGCTCAAAGCAAAAGTAGGCCATCCACATTTATCAGCACGATCATGATATTCACAGTGAGCAGCCACCAGAACCAATCATCAAGAACATCTCTTATAGTTCAAAAAGCAGAGTAGACCACAATACGTGCAGATGGAGTACTTGAGATGTTAAGTATGAAGCTGATGGGATCATTGATGTACTACAGTAGAACTTGAAAGGGTTTACAGTTTAATTTAATTGCCATAAATTAGAAATCTTTCTTCTAACCCTACTTATCCAGAAAAAGGGATTCAGAGAAGATGGAGTGTATCCACACAAGTAATGGGAACAAGGAACAATCACTGAACAAGGCACCAGCCATTCCCAATGAGGACACACACATCAAAGAACAATTAGCATCAACAGTTCAACAAACCTCCATGTCTATGGACTGTGAGAAGAAACCAGAGAATCTGGAGAAAACATGGAGACACAGGGAAAACATGCAAACTCCACAAAGGGCACAACCAGTATTTGAATCTCACCACTGAATAGATTTCAAAATCCCGCGGTTACCAAAATAGCCTTTCCTTTTCCTCTCCTCTCTCCTCTCCCTCTCTGACATCGTAGGTTGCCTTAATGGTGCTCCATTGTGTAGCAGTCAATTTATATTCAGTTGACTGCTCAGGTGGAGTAACAATGTGGAAACTTATTGGTTGAACCCTATCTGACAAGCATTTATAACTCATCCATTATGTGCCTTTTCCCCTTATACTGTATATGTACACTCCAAAGATACACTATGTTGTGATAGCAGCAGTTCCTGTAGCCTAGTGGTCAAAATACTGTAAAAATGGTTGGCCATGTACTGTACATTGTGACCCTGGAAATCATGGGTTCATTCCCATCTTCTGACACTTTATGGTCAATTCTTTTTTTTACTTCAGTCTAATGCCTCTTACTGTGGAAACCATGTTGTATTACAATACAACTCAGTAAACATTACAGCTTTATTTAATTGTCATATATTAGAAGACAATATTTCAGCAGTTGATCAAGAAATAGTATTCTTATAACCTTCTTCCATCCTCCTCTGCATGATTTTGACTTCTTCAGTGATTACTTTCACAACTCCATGTTCACAAACAAACCCGTTTAAATAGCATAGTGGAAAGGGAGCACAGTTGTTAATTCAGGGTTCAGTTCTTGCATGATACTCACACATTTGACAAACACAGTAGCTTTTCATTATTCTTATTAAGATTGTCATAAAGTAAGATTTTTTCCCAAATTCAAAAGAGAATACAATTTCACAACATGTTGCTCTTTTCTGGCCTTTCCTCTCATGCACTCTTCTCTCTGGTCACTTCTACAACTTTACAGTCTGTCTCTTGTTGGATGACCCCATGCTTTGCCACCATTTATACCTTCTTCTTCTTCTTTTGGCTGCTCCCATTAAGAGTTGTAACAGTGGATCATCCTTTTTCATATCATCCCGTCTTCTGCATCTTGCTCTGTTACACCATTGCCCGTATGTCCTCTCTCACCATATCCAAAATAAATCTTCTCTTAGGCCTTCCTCTTTTCCTTTTGCCTGGCAGCTCTATCTTTAACATCCTTCTCCCAATATACCCAGCATCTCTCCTCTGCACATGTCCAAACCAACGCAATCTCACCTCTCTGATTTTGTCTCCCAACCGTCCTACCTGAGCTGACCCTCTAATGTCCTCCTTTCTAATCCTGTCCATCCTTGTCACACCCAATGCAAATCTTAGCATCTTTAAATCTGCCATCTCCAGCTCTGTCTCCTTCTTTCTGGTCAGTGCCACCGTCTCCAACCCATATAACATAGCTGGTCTCCCTATCGTCCTGTAAACCTTCCCTTTCAATCTTGCTGATACTCGTCTGTCACAAATTACTCCTGACACTTCTCCACCCATTCTACCCTTCCTGTACTCTCTTCTTCACCTCTCTTCCACAATACCCGTTACTCTGTACTGTTGGTCCCAAGTATTTAAACTCATCCACCTTTGCCAGTTCTACTCTCTGCATCCTCACCATTCCTCTGACCTCCCTCTCATTCACACATATGTATTCGGTCTTGTTCCTACTGGCCTTCATTCCTCTCCTCTCTAGAGCATACTTTCACCTCTCCACGGTCTCCTCGACCTGCTCCCTACTCTCGCTACAGATCACAGTGTCATCAGCAAACATCATAGTCCACGGGGACTCCTGTCTAATCTCGTCTATCAACCTGTCCATCACCATTGCAAATAAGAAAGGGCTCAGAGCCGATCCCTGATGTGATCCCACCTCACACGTTGAATGCATCCATCACTCCTATCACAGACCTCACCATGGTTACACTTCCCTCGTACATATCCTGTACAACTCTTACATACTTCTCTGCCACTCTCGACTTCCTCATATAATACTATAACTCCTCTCGAGGCACCCTGTCATATGCTTTCTCCAGGTCCACAAAGACGCAATGCAACTCTTTCTGGCCTTCTTTATACTTCTCCATCAACACCCTCAGAGCCAACATCGCATCTGTGGTGCTCTTTCCTGGCATGAAACCATACTGCTATTCACTAATCATCACCTCACTTCTTAATCTAGCTTACACTACTCTTTCCCATAACTTAATGCCATGGCTCATCAATTATATCCCCCTGTAGTTGCTATAGCTCTGCACATCCCCCTTATTCTTAACAATCAGTACCAGTACATTTCTTATGCCATCATCCATACCTCATGAATTTAATATTTAGGTAAGTCATTAATTTACAAGATTTTCCTGAAATCAATCCCTAACCCTGCTTATCCAGAATAGAAATGCAGAGAAACTAGAGTCTATCCCAGAAAGTCTTGGGCACAAGAAACAATCCCTGGAAAGGGTACCAGCCACACACACATCAAGGGACCATTTAGCATCAACAATCCAAGTAACATACTCACCTGTGGACTGTGAGAGGAAACCAGAACACTTGGAGAAAACTCATACAGGGAAACATGGACACTGCACAAAGGGTGCACCCGTTACATGAATCTCACGACTGAACCGATTCCAAAATCCAATTGTTACAAAACTGGTATGCTCTTTCATTATCTCCACACTCCTCCACCCAATCACCAGTCACTAAGAGTTCCTAAAGTTGGACGCCACAGAAGTTGGAAAACAGTGATCACCAGACTAAGCATATTAAACTAACATCATTACATTTTCTCAAGCTTTGAAAATCTAAGATTTTCAGTTGCAATATCACTTCCAGAATGAAATGCATGTGTATGATAACACCTAGAGTACAGTGTCTCTGAACATTATTCTGCAGTGCTGCTCGATTCACATTCTTGTACAATTCTTTCTGACTGCTTACACTTGATTTCTGAAACTACAGCTCATTTTATCCAAACTCTATACACAATATCCATAAACACTCACACAATCCAAAACAAGTCAGACATCTCATGTAAATCACCCACTTCATTCAATCCATACTAACTCTTCTAAAAATGGTATTTCTATAAACTCTACATCAAAACATCACATGAATAGCTAATTCTAAACACCAAATACACACTAATAGAAAATGCAAAACAATGCAATCCACTTTGCTTTTCAGTGTGCAGTGAAATTGTTGGTATCCACGTTTAACTCCACGGTCTGCTGCTTATGTTTTAAATACAAGCTGCCTCTCCTTCTTTCAGTCTTTTTGCACTTCTGAAAAAACACACATTTACTCATCTTTGTGTATGTTTTGTGAAATGTACTGTGGTATAGCGGGTCCGCAACTACAACAAAATATGGCCAGGTTTTAAATCCATAAAGCTGTGTCAGTCTCCGTGGGCATGTGAATAAGGCGCTGCGCCCACGGAGACGGGTGCACATATATGGGCCTGCACAAGGGGAGAGAGAGAAATAAAAGATGTAACAGAAAGAGAGGGGAAAGAACGGGACGGATGATGAAGGTTAATAGATGCTGAAGGGCAGTCAGAGAGAGATGATCGGGCCACCTCTTTGGAGAAGGCCGCTCGAGCTGGGGCGCAGGCTGAGGGGCTCTAGGGGCTGGTTTGCCCTAACTGACTAAGCATGTAGAGTGGGGTGAGCGAGACGTAAGACCTCCCAGTGGATCCGGGGAGCAACTGTGTGAGTGCAAAGGAAGATGGGAGGTGTGCCGACCTCAGACGGTTTGGCTGTGCAGTGTGGCGGCAGCCAAGACGGGGGTCGGCAGAAAGGAGTTCGTGCTGCAGAGGCTCCGCCGGCAATGCCTGTGATGTGTGAGCCAGGGTAACAGAAGGTGGTGGGCTACGATTGGGTGAAGTGAGACTGTATTTTAACCTCTAGTTTAACGGATTTATTTATTATGGATTTTATCTCCACGTTCCACTGATTTTAAGGAGTTGTGTTTTTTTTAACACTGCACAATGGACATTTTTGGTTTTACTTTTGTTTTGGATTTCTTTTTTTTTTAATAAAAGCACCTGAGCATTTTACACCATCCCCTGGCATCAATGAGATTTGTCCTCATTTGTCAGCTCATCTTGGTTATAACTATCGATGGTGTTGGTTCAACAGACTCCCATGTGGGAAGAGGGAGTCTGTAGGGGACTGGCATCGTCACATGTACCATATCTAAATCTACAGGTATTACAAGTATTGCACTGCAGAGGCCACAGTTGCTGTACCCATCTTCATTTCCAAATTATTACATTATGCCAACCACGGTAAAATGCAACACATTGGCCCACACATGTTGACCTGCTTCTGTCATGTTCAAGCCATGGTTGATGACATGGTCAAATAGTGTTTGAGACCCTTTGAGACCCTTTGTCTCCTTCATTGAGACCTTCCTCTTGCTCTGTGTCTCTGCCTTCTCCTCTACTCCCTCAATTGCCTCCATGATGCTCCATTGGGTAGCAGGTAGGCACAGAAGCTTCATCACTTGCCTTTGTATTCAGTTCACTGCTCAGGCCGAATAACAATGTGGAAACACATTGGTTGAACCCTGACTGACAGGTATGTCAAATTCCTCCACTGTGTGGCTTTGCCCTATATATGTTACAGGCCAAACCCAATTTTAGGACAAGGTAATTTAGACTAATATATTACCAATCAAACCCAATTTTTGGCCAAAATATGCATATGCATATATATACACTACCACTCAAAAGTTTTTCTTCCCATTTAATCAGCTGAAATGCAATCAATGACCAAAAATGCTGAAAAGAGAAGCAGTAAACTGCCAGAGGTTTACATTTTAAATTTAGCTTCGCAAACACTGAAAAATGAAAATATCAGACTATTACAAATGGGCCTTCTTCAGGGACCAACTAATAGGTTACCACCTAAAGATGTTCTGCAGCAATTAAAGTAAATTAAGCCTTCCAAATTGAAGCAAACAATTTGTACAGATGTTTCAACTTCTGTTGATGACTTCAAAACTTCTGTCTCTCTTAAAGCAGAGTTGGAACAGACTGCATTATTACAATTTCTGACGTACTGCTTGGACAATATTACATTGGCAGTAGTGTATATGCACACTCTGAAGGAACTATCTGTTATGTATAGTGCAGCAGTGGTAGCTTTGTGTTCATATTGTACATATTTGGCCATGTACATTGTGGGCCTGGTGGTCTGTTGCCTCCTTTATGTATTTGGTTTTTTTTTTTCAGTCTAATGCTTCTTACTGTAAATATGATATCATTATCACATTGAATGGCAGTGATTGAGAAGTGTGTAGAAAAGCTCTACAGTGTTTGTTCTGTGGAGCTCTGTGCTATGTTGCTGATTTCCAAATGTAGGTGTTATCTAACATAGCATTAAGAAAAGGTGATATGAGAGGTCATCTTACTTTGTACTTAGTGATTGAAATCTGTGCAATCAGAAAACATCATCGCAGTAATGCAATATTATTTGAAAACAAACAGAGTCAGATCGGGTGTAAATTTATGCTGGTGGTGTTAGTTAGGGTCAGATCCGGGGGGGAGGGAGGGGAGAGCGTGAACGTGACTTAGAGAATAAAACTGAAAAAAGCTAACTTTTACAAGTACCATAAATTTACACCCAATCTGACGCTGTTCTTTTTCAAATAATATTGCATTAGTGCAATGATGTTTTCTGATCGGTACTATTCAGGTCATAAAATGATTTCTTCAAAATGTCACATATATTTGTCTCTTTCTTTTTTTCCCAGTACTGCATTGACATCATGAACCAGAAGGCGTGAGCTTATTCAGTGTAAGCAGGAGCATGCAGGTGGCCGGTTGCTGTGTGCTACAACATGCTTGACCTGGTGCTGATCAACACACATGTACTATTCAAGACATGCACGGGTCCACTGAGAAAAGAAGAGTGTTCTTGGATCACCTTGCAGAAGAACTTTGTTGTTGCTTCTTACAAGAAAAGGTGATAGAAAAAAAAAAAGAGGATGCAACATCGACAAGCTTCTGTTCCAAGACTGCCACTTTCCAGTGTCAGGCGCCCCTTCAGTATAATAGGAACCACAGCATAGAGAGAAGTCTGTACATTGCAACAGGTACACATGTCATAAATGTAGGAAGGACGGTCCTTGGGTGAGTGGGAACTGTTAACGTTTGAATTTGATGATTGTATATAGCGCAGAACTGACCTCTGTGTCCTATTCTTTCCTCTGCATGTCCTGGAATACAAAAGAAACACAACCATGTATCAAAATGTGGCGATTGGGCAAGATCGGAAAAAAAAACCCCAAAAAAATGTGGTCACTGATTACGAGCGCAAGAAGGCATGCAAATGAAAATGAATAATATGAATATTGTTGCGTCCATGCCACAATGTTTTCTGAAATGTACTATACAGGTCATAAAATAAATTACAGTGATCCCTCGCTATATCGCGCTTCGCCTTTCGCGGCTTCACTCCATCGCGGATTTTATATGTAAGCATATTTAAATATATATCGCAGATTTTTTGCTGGTTCGCGGATTTCTGCGGACAATGGGTCTTTCAATTTCTGGTACATGCTTCCTCAGTTGGTTTGCCCAGTTGATTTCATACAAGGGACGCTATTGGCAGATGGCTGAGAAGCTAGATTGCTTACTTTTCTCTTTCTCTTGCGCTGACTTTCTCTGATCCTGACGTAGGGGGACTGAGCAGGGGGGCTGTTCGCACACCTAGACGATACGGATGCTCGTCTAAAAATGCTGAAAGATTATCATCACGTTGCTATCTTTTGTGCAGCTGCTTCCTGAAATGACATGCTGCACAGTGCTTCGCATACTTAAAAGCTCGAAGGGCACGTATTGATTTTTGATTGAAAAACAAACTCTGTCTCTCTCTATCTCTCTCTCTCTCTCTCTCTCCCTGCTCCTGACGGAGGGGGTGTGAGCTGCCGCCTTCAACAGCTTTGTGCCGCGGTGCTTCGCATACTTAAAAGCCAAACAGCCCTATTGATTTGTTTGCTTTTCTCTATCTATGTGACATTCTGTGCTCCTGACGCACACTCCTTTGAAGAGGAAGATATGTTTGCATTCTTTTAATTGTGAGATGGAACTGTCATCTCTGTCTTGTCATGGAGCACAGTTTAAACTTTTGAAAAAGAGACAAATGTTTGTTTGCAGTTTTTGAATAACGTTCCTGTCTCTCTACAACCTCCTGTGTTTCTGCGCAAATCTGTGACCCAAGCATGACAATATAAAAATAACCATTTAAACATATGGTTTCTACTTCGCGGATTTTCTTATTTCGCAGGTGGCTCTGGAACGCAACCCCCGCGATGGAGGAGGAATTACTGTATTCCTAATATCACATATACCTTTGTCTCTGTTTTTTGTCAGTGCGGATTTGACATCAGGGACAATAAGGTGCATACTAATTCAGTGTGAGCAGGAACACTCAATAAAACTGAATAAAATAATTCAAGTGTCAATGAGGTACAAAGGCACCAGTGTTTGTGTGTCAGCTTTTATCCCTCCCGATCAGAGAATTTCCAGTTCCAATGTCTCAAAACACCACTCACATGTACAGTTATTCTTAGTTTCAAATAAAAAGTAACAGAGTCAGATCTGGGGTGGTGGAGGTGGGGTGTTGTATCGTGATCATGACTGAGAGAATAAAAGTTAAAAAAAAAAGCTTACTTTTACAAGTACTATAAATTTACACCGGCTGTTACAGATGCAAATGAAATGTATGTTTTCATTGTATAATATTAACAATAAGAGCAGCTCACTACTCAAAATGGTAAATTTGGGAGGTAACCAGGATCAATCTGGCAACCTCTTTATTACAAGTCAGCAGTTCTTGCCGCTGCACTACTGAATTGTCGTACAGCGGAACCTCGGTTCACGACCATAATTCATTCCGAAACTCTGGTCGTAAACCGATTTGGTCGTGAACTGAAGCAATTCCCCCCATAGGATTGTATGTAAGTACAATTAATCCGTTCCAGACCATATGAACTGTATGTAAATATATATTTCTTTTAAGTTTTTAAGCACAAATATAGTTAATTAAACCATAGAATGCACAGCGTAATAGTAAACTAAATGTAAAAACATTGAATAACACTGAGAAAACCTTGAACAACAGAGAAAACTAACACTGCAATAGTTCGCGCTATAGCGCTACCAACCGCTGGCTAAAAACACCTTTTTTTTATTGAGTTTTAAGCACAAGGAAAAAAATGAACATTTGAAAAAATACATAATTTAATAAACCACCAAGAAAAGTAACATTGCAACAATGCACACTATGAAGTGATCGCTGTAAACAGAAGTGAAAACAAAATCAAGCCCAGTGCATTCTTTAATTGCCTTCCTACCTTATGCGTCCAGCTCTCTCTCTCGTGCTGCCTGTGTGTGTGCGTGTCTCTCTCTCTCTCTCGCTCGCGTGCTGCCTGTGTGTGTGCGCTCTCTCACTCTCTCTCTCTCTTGCTCGCTGCACAGGAAATGCACAGGGAGAGACTGAACATGTACAATCCGAAAGGGAAACTGGCTTGTTCGTATACAGAGTGTGTGGTCGCGAACCGAGGCAAAAGTTTGGTGAACTTTTTGGTCGTAAACTGATTTGTACGTGTACCGAGACATTCGTGAACCGAGGTTCCACTGTATCACACTGTATTATTGGATTTCAAGCTTCACACATTATACATTTCATGTCTACATTTTGTCATTTATTACTAAAACATGTGTTTACATAGATTGTTGTAGACACGGAACACACATGAAATGTATGTACAGTCATCCCTCACCTATCGCGGGGGTTACGTTCCAGAGCCCCCAGCGATAGGTGAAAATCCGCGAAGTAGCGACCTATATTTATTTTATTATTTATACATATTTTAAGGCTTTATAAACCTTTCCCACACTCTTATAAACCTTTCTCACTCTCTTGTTAACCTTTCCAACACTCTTATAAACACTTCCTATGCTCTTAAACACTTTCTACATTCTTAAACACCGCAGACCAACACTGCACACTGCACGCAGCGATCAGACATTGATGTGTCTGCACTCGCTTTGTGAAGGGGGGCAGCTGAACTCACGCTGAGCAGAAATGGACTTTGTGCTGCTTCTGCCAAAATGCCTGCTTGTCGCTCTGCGCGTTCGGAAGGAGGAGGAGGAGTGGGGGTGTGTGAAGGCTGAACGCATGTTCGCTCAAACCCCCCCTCCCCGGAGGCGCAGTATGCTCCTGCCACTTCGCATTGTCAAGGGGGTGGGGAGCTGAATGAATGCTAAGGAGAAGTGGACTTTGTGCTGGTTTTGTGCTGCTTGTCGCTCTGCGTGTCAATAATTTAAAAGCCTGTACAGCACCTATTTTCCTGTCTCACTGTCTTGTCTTGCGTGAAGTTAAAATGTTTTATAATAGTGAGATGTTACTCATATCCTTAGCACGACATCCACATATCATAGGTGTTAACAAAGTGTGTTTTATAAGTTTACATGTGTTTAAAGCATTTGGGATGGGTGTTTTAAAGCTTAAACTATAAAAATGTTTATTTATATGGTCTTTCTATATCGCAGATTTTCTCCTGTCGCTGATGGGTCTGGAACATAACTTCCGCGATAGGCGGGCAATCACTTGTATTTAAAAACCCGCGAAGTCGTGAATCCGCGAAAAGTGAACCGCGAAGTAGCAAGGGATTACTGTATTCCAAATAACGATATATAATTTACCCTGTGCAACTCCAGCACTTCACTCCAAGATAAACACTGAGCACTAAGAACCTTCTTTATGAATTGAGCTGCAGCGATGGGAGAGGGGATGGGATAGCAGGCTGCTTGTGTTGATCAACACATTTACAAGACAAAAGACGCTGACGGAGAGGTACGAAGGGATTTAAGGTGGGCTGGAACTATGAGTTTTTTCGTAGGCTTTGATAATTCTAGTGTTAAATATGAACACAATCAAAAGGGCAACATTCACAACTAAGAGCTTCTAGAGAGCCAGCTGTGAAGATCAAGTTAAATTTACAGGGTCACCATGTAAGGGAAATTGCAGGGGTAGGTGGCCTTACTCAGTTCATCTTTGAGAAAAAATGTGACATGAAATGGGACAGCGCTGACCAAAAACTAGCAAGTTAACAGAGGTGTCGTCCTGAAGTTTTTAAATGTGGTTGATAGGACTACTGAAGGGTTTGACTGTGACCTTGGCATTTGATTAATCATGGCACCTCAAAAGGAAGACCCGTACTTCAGTCTAATTTTCTGATACACTTTGCATGGTAGCAGAATGGTGAGAAGTTTTCAATAAACAGTCAATTTGAGGTTAAGGGAAAGAATGTTTTTATAGGAAACACCACCTGCTTCCATGAACATATAAGGACTCAGAATCGGTGTAGGTATGCCCAGATTGACTGTTTCCATGTTGTCAATCTTCTATTGCATTTTTACTCCCTCTCCTAGTCTAGTTGTATAAGCGAGTTTCCTGCGTATGTTTATATTAACAGAAGTGCACTACTGGATGATGTGCAGGCCTCACAGTTTAAGGCTTGTCATTACTGCTCCCTCTAAGTTAATGTCAGAAAGATCTGGTCTTAGGTCTGCTGCTGTTGAGATTAACTTTAGATGTAAATAAAAAAATAGCTTTAAAAATAGTGGAAGAATCATCTTGTGAGGATTTAGCTCTCAGATGTTTTGAATAATGAGCAAGTTTAGTATCCAAGATATTGTATAAAATTGTGTGGCTGGCAAGTTGCTACTGTTCTAACAAATCAAATATCACTATATTTTTTCACAGATCCTTGTGTGGAGGCACACTTATCCACGTATAGGTCTATATTGTTTGTAAACTGCTCAAAAAAATTAAACGAAAACACATCAGATCTCAATGGGAAAAAAAAATCCTGCTGGATATCTATACTGATATGAACTCGGTAATGTATTAGGAATGAAAGGAGGCCACTCGTTTGATGGAAATGAAAATGATCAACTTACAGAGGGTTGAATTCATAGACACCCCGAAAGTCAAAGTGAAAAAATGATGTAGCAGGCTTCTCCATTTTGCTAAAAATTCATTGCAACAACTCCAAATCGTACTAAATAGTTTGTATGGCCCCCACGTGCTTGTATGCATGCCTCATAACGTCGGGGTATGCTCCTAATGAGACAATGGATGGTGCGAGCGTGGGGGCCAGTCAATGGTGTCAAATTCCTTCATCCTCCAGGAACTACCTGCATACTCTTGCCACATGAGGCCGGGCATTATAGTGCACCAGGAGTAACCCAGGACCCACTGCACCAGCATAGGGTCTGACATTGTGTCCAAGGATGTCATCCTGATACCTAAAGGCAGTCAAGGTGCTGTTGTCTAGCCTGTAGAGATCTGTGTGTCCCTCAATGGATACGCCTCCCAAGACCATCAGTGACCGACCACCAAGCTGGTCATGCTGAACGATGTTACAGGCAACATAACGTTTTCCATGGCTTATCCAGACCCTTTCATGTCAATCACATGTGCTCAGGGTGAACCTGCTCTCATCTGTGAAAAGCACAGGGCTCAAGTGGTGGAACTGCTAATTCTGGTATTCTGTGGCAAATGCCAATTGAGATCCACGGTGCCGAACAGTGAGCTCAGGGCCCACTAGAGGATGTTGGGCCCTCAGGCCACCCTCATGAAGTTTGTTTCTGATTGTTTGGTCAGAGACATTCACACCAGTGGCCTGCTGGAGGTCATTTTGTAGGGCTCTGGCAGTGCTCATCCTGTTCCTCCTTGACCAAAGGAGCAGATACCGGTCCTGCTGATGGGTTAAGAAATTTCTACAGCCCTGTCCAGCTATCCTAGAGTAACTGCCTGTCTCCTGAAATCTCCACCATGCCCTTGAGACTGTGAAGGAGACACAGCAAACCTTCTGGCAAAGGCACATATTGATGCGCTGACCTGGAGAAGTTGGACTACCTGTGCAACCTCTGTAGGGTCCAGGTATCGCCTCATGCTACCATTAGTGACACTGACCGTAGCCAAATGCAAACTAGTGAAACAACAATCCGAACAGATGAGGAGGGGAAAAATGTCTGTGGCCTTCACCTGTTAAACCATTCCTGTTTTGGGGGTCATCTCATTCTTGCCCTTCTAGTGCACCTGTTGTTAATTTAGTTAGCTGAAACTGATTAACAACCCTCTCTGCTACTTAACTGACCTGATCAACATCCCAGAAGCTTCATTAACTTGATGCTATACTCTCATTAAAAAGTGTTCCATTAATTTTTTTGAGCAGTATATATTCTTTGCTTAGCAACAAGGAGTTAGGGAATACTGGATGACGTTGGAAACAAAGAGATAGTCCAGTAAAGCCTTAAGAGAATCAGGATAATAAACACACACTAGTAGTTTGATTTTAATTGGGCATACCAGTATGGGAAAATGACATCTGTGAGGGGCAGTCACTGTAAATGGATACACTGGAAGCAATTCATGACAGGGTTTAAGAAAAAGAGAGTGAGAGTGGTGAGAGGGAGAGAGAGAGAAACCGTTGGAGGAGAGGAGCCATATTCATCTAGGAAGTAACAGAGATGGGTGACCCATCTTTTGCTTTTCAAGAACTGGGAAAGAAAAAATGTTTGGAGAGCTTGCAGAATTTCAAAAACTATTAAACCAAACCAGTCTGACAAAACAAAAAAATGTTTATGAATGACAAAGTGATTCCTATGTTTAAAATTTAACTAAATAAGAGGAGTAGAAATTATTTTATAGTTCTGATCTTTTTAGGAAAACATAGAACATTGAGCCAACGAAGTACCCTTCGTCTTGATTGCACCTAGTCTTTATAGACTGAGGACATGATTCTAAGGCTGCCTCTTTACAATGGAACATTGTTTTTAGATTTAGTAGGTGATTTAGGGAGAGCACTATATGGCTGCGATTGACTATTCAGTGTTTATTCGTGCTTTGTGCCCTATGATAGAAGGGATAGGCTACAACCTCTTCCTCCACAACCCTGTTCAGTACAAAATGGGTTAGAAGAATGACTAACTGACTATATGGTAGGCAGAAGATAGACCAGAGCTTTAAAGCAAGAGATAGAGGCTGTGAGAGAAAGAGAGATACCGTATGAGTTGTAGTAGTATCTTCTTTAAGATACACAGTGCCAGGATAGAAGAGGTGTCAGAGGGCAACATTCTGTACAGATTCTAACCAGAAGGCTAGGAGTGTTTGGTTATTATTCTCCTTATTCTGAAACCTTTGTTATTGATTCCCTTGAGAATTAGGCTCCTTTATAATCAAGTTTAATCGTAAAATGTGCAATGGTGCATGTGCAGATTCAAGCAGCAGTCTGCTAGGGTGCTATGGTAGTCATTGTCTGTTATTGATATTGTGTGTCCGGTAGAACAAAAACTTATTATACACGAATGGTTAGTTATTTCACATGTACTGTAGTTATATTACATTTTTTAAGTAATAAATATAATTAGCCCAGTATGTCACAAAAACATAAAGCAGTATCTTTAAAACATAAAATATAGATTAGAAAAATGGTAAAAGTGGAAAAAGAAAGAAAAGAAAGAAATTAAAAGAAATGCCACATAGCAGAATCTTTGGCGTTAGCACCTTATTATGAAAGGAGCCAGTAAAGCTCAAAAGGAGTCGTAAATAGAGAGCAGCTACCTGCAAGCACTTCAGAGATGCTTCCCTGCTGCTAAAGGCCAATAGTCTGGTTGCATGATCACTGACAAGTCTCCTAAAGGCAGTGAGGCAGATTTTGTTTCTTCTGAGCCAAAGTGAGGTGCAGGTTTAAGCAGCATAAGCATCTAAGCAGTGACCAAGACAGATGTGAGCATGTGGAGCAGCAAGGAAGGAACTGCTGGTAGCTATGTGCGGCAACAATATTGTAGGGTGGCCAAGGAAGGAGACAGCACAAATCCTATGATTCCTGCCCAAACTACAAGGGTCATTACAATACAATATGTATTATTACATTAGCCTCTGATAGCAAAATTTCATATGATAAACTAAAATTTCTGAATGCATTCACTTTGTTCACTATGATATTACTGTATTATGTTTTGCCTTTGTTTATCTCTTCTGTCAATTTCTTTCAAGAATAAGTACACAATTTAAATATACCTTTGGACTTTAGTGTCATTATTGCAGGTAAGCAGAATAGCTACAGGGTGCTTCCTCTTACTAAATGATACTCTGCTCCCATTTGTAATTGACTTGTCACAATTCCATTCCATTTACACCCCTTTTCCATGTCAGCATTATACTGAATTCAGTCAAATGTCTCATGGTTTAACTTCTTCCAACCTAAAACAACAAACTTTCATTCATTCATACATTCATTTGTTCAATTTTTGAACACACTTACTTCAGTTCATAATCTCAGACTACATACTGCACTTCTGGGCTTACATACAGATCTAGCACCTCATGTCTGAAAAGACAGTGAATGAAATAGCACCCTTAAGACATAATTTTCAGTGCAGCTGAACGCCTGCTTTTCCTTTTATCGAAACAGGTGTTCATCAAAGTGAAACCTTTACCTTCAGGCTCTTCCTCACCTTTCTGCCTTTGCATCTTGCTTATCAGTGCTAAGTGTTCTCCCTTAGCTGTAGGAGTTTCAAGAGAACTTTTCAATGGGGTGTCTTTGTTTCTTCCTTTACTTTTTAATGGAAGTCTTTTATGCACTTACTAGCTCAATAGTTGAAGTTACTCTACTATCTAATGTGCTGCACTGCTCAGAGAACTGAAATCTCTGTAGTGTAAGAGAGTAGCGTTAAAAAAATTAGCATGATTTTTGTTACAATGCTAAAATCATGGTAAACTGGAAATGCTTTTGTTTTTTATGTTTGTTTACTAAATATAAAACTTTATATTGTATGCATTAAATGTAACAATTAATAATTGTACCTAATCAGTCTTTTGGTAAAACCTGTTTGTTTTATGCAGTGGCTTGTATGAGCAGAATAATAATAGTGTTTCTTGTATTCAGTGTTGTCAGCATAGGCTGTGGCCACTCACTAGTGGATTAAGCAGGTTTGAAAATGTTACTGTATGTTATGGCAATCAGAGAGTTTCTCACACCATAACAGATTGTTTCTATAGCATACGGTACATTTTGTTTGTCTTAATACATGGAATAGTTAGAATGTCAACATCAGATGATTTTAGAGATCTCTTTTGTCTCTTTGGGTTAAGTACAGAGAGAGGCTTAGTTGAGTATCTGGCTGTGTTTAATTTCGTGGGCTTTGTCCAGTGGTAGCTGGGTCTTGAAGATTCTGAAAAGGACAGGAAATTAATGTAGTCTGATCAGGTGAAGGTTGATTTGGTCATTCTGTTTAGAGCTGGTCACAACACTGCAAGCATTTTTTGAACTAATGATATTTGCTGCAGTGACAGCAATAAATACAGAATTCCAGCATTTTAACTGAGAAGTATGAAAGGCAAATCAAAGTACTGTATCCTTCTTTGAACACGAAGAGGAAAAGTCAGACTGTTTATGAGTTATGAATGGCAAACTGACATTTTCACTGCAGATGATACAGTATGTGAGAATAAATAGTTCAGGTCACTGTCATGGGGGACATCAAGTTTTGTTCAGAAAATGATGAAAGCTGAAAGCACAGTTAGTACTAGCATCTCAGATTCAAGGAGAAAGAGTCAAGTTTATTGAGCTGTTCTGGCTTTGAACTCCTCATAGACAAATTGTGTATACAGTACAACACAAAGTTACACAAAAAGCTCAGTTTTTCCAAGGTGGCTTTCATCCAAACATAGACAAAACAAAAGAAAGTTATGAACTTGTCTGTGGCAAAGAGCCATTGTGCACACTACTGTTAACTTTTGATTTTTTGTACTGCTCTCTGCAGAGTCCTCCAAGCTTTCATTCCAAGCTCTTTACTGAGTTTGTCTGCTTCTTCCATGCTGTTTGTCTTTATATGTTTCACTGTTAACTCCACCTCTCCTGATGTCTGTTTCTTTCTTATTAATTCCAATACTTTATACTTTTCAGTTTCTCTTTTTTTCCATTATGATCATTTAGATCCTTCATTCTTCTATTGATTTGACTCTCGTCACTTGGTAATAGTCAGTTTTTGCCCTTTTCTAGCATTTTTGCTAGGCCATATTAATCCCTGTCCTAGTCAATATGGATTTTTCATGTTCTCCCTAAGTCTATGTGTGTTTTTCTCTGGTTAAAGTTTTCACCCTCATAACAAATACTTTTAGATTAAGTAGTGATAAGGATTTACCCAGCGCAAGTAAGTGGATATGAGAGTGAGCCCTGCAATAAATAGACTCCAAGTCCAGCGTCAATTACTACCTTTTAAATAGTACGTCTAGGTTCCAAAATGAACGTAAAGATACATTTATTTATTTATTTATTTTTTACTTTATTTGTGTTTTAACATTTTCTGGAAAAAAATACATACATACACACACATATAAATATATATGTATATAGTGGAAATAATGGGGGCTGTACTGCTCCCTGAACCCAAGACAGACACAGAGACATAAGTCCAAGCACACGCTTTTATTTTCCTTGAGGGGCAGCTTTATTCCCCAGCTCCCCACATTAGAGCACAGTACACAATAAACAATTAACAATACTCAGTCCCTTCTCTTTGTTCTTCTCTTTTTCTTTCTCTTTCTCTTCTGTGCCACCTCCACTCCTCTCCACGCAAACTTTGTCCACCACCTCCTGACTCTGGCTCCTCCAATGGTAGTGCTCCAGGTGCACTCTGATTCTCTTCTGGCAGCACTCCTGGGTATGGCGGAACTGCTGTATGTGCACCCAGATCCTCTTCTGGTAGCACTTCTGCATGTGACAGAGGTGCTGCAGTCCAGGGTGGTGGCCATGGGCCCTGGCAGGGTTGAGATTCCAAGCTCCAAGCCCATAGCCCCGATGCAATGCAGGGGGGTTGCCCTCTCGTGTTCTGGGGTAGCTATTGCCGTGGACGTGTCCTCTCCCCTGGTCCTTCCATCACAGTGGGTGTCCCAGCAATGTATATATATATAATGTGGCATACGGCTGGGGCTCCTGCCCAGCCATAATGCCCAGAGAGACAGAAGGACTGGGAGAGGAGCAGTATCCCCCCTGGAACATGAGAGGGCAGCCGTCCTGGTAGGTGTTTGGTCCACAGGCTTGGAGCTTGGAAGCACAACCCTGTGGGGGCCCATGGCCACCACCAGGGGGAGCCTGGACATTTGCTAAGCCCTGGACTGCCGGAACAGGAACTAGGTACACCCGGAGTGCTTCCAGGTGCCCAAGCAGCACTTCTGCCACACCAGGAAGTGCTGCAGGAAGGTCATCAGAGAACACCTGGAGCACATCTGGGTGAACAATAAAAGGGGCTGCCTTACTCCATTTGAGGAGCCAGAGTCGGGAGGAAAGAGAACGGAGCTTGTGAGGGGAGGAGTGAGGGTGACAGAGAAGAAGGAAAGAAAGGAGAAGAAAATGACTGTGAGCAATAGTGCTGGTGGGTTGTGCACTGTGTATGCTGTGCAAAGGACTGTGCATTGTGAGAAAATAATAAAAGCGTGTGTTTGGACTTCCATGTGTCTGTCTGTAGTCGGCTGAACTTCCACAATATATCTCTCTATTATAAAAAAAAAAATCTTGGAAGGAGATGAGACATGATTGTCTCAGAGACAATTTTATATCCCACGAGACGAGTCTTCGTGCCAAGCGATGTAACCACACCCAGAGCCGGAAGCCCCGCGAGACAAGAGCTTATGCAAAGAGATTTGGAAAAGTCCTGTGTGGTTATGTCACACACATTTCTTGTAGAGAGAAAGAAACGATATTCACTCACAGGCAGTTATACGTTGTGTTGTCATGATGTAATTCCAAACACGGAATCAAAATTCAATGTGATATTGACGAAAAAGTAAAAGCGAAAAGAGATCGAATATATGGACATAGGTGATATGACAGAAGTGCACCGCAGCCAGCTGCTGATCGAGCAAAGAGGAGGTAAAAAAAAAATTGTATGTGTTTCTCATTGTATCACTGTTTAAGAGGGGGTGTCGGAGGAGCGATCAGCACCCCTCTTCACAAAGATGCGAAATGGTTGGTGTGTAGTGCAGGCAGGGGGAGGGCGAACGAAGCGAGCAGGGGCCGAAGCTCCCTAGTATGTATATATGTCTATTCTTCTGAGATCATTTTTTTTTAGTAATCAGCGCTTCAATCTACTGTAACCAACTAGGAGGAAACATCATGTGTTTTATTTCTCACATGTCCTGGTAAGCACTCCTGGAGAGCTACAGTCTCTTGTTGGAAGGAGAAATCAGGAATTCCTTGTTATACCACTTTATAAAGCAGTTAAGATAAATGATATAGAAATAGATGGATGGATCTCCTCCTTCATCCTCCATCTCTTTATCTGTTGGTGGTCACTCAAAATGAGAAAGATGACTGTCAAGGTTATATGTGTGACCTTTGTTAGCTGGCGAATATAATTCTTGAGCCACAAACCTTTATACAGTGGAGCAGGATGTTTCTTTAGATAGTGACTTACCATAAAGCTCCTCTCTCCTTTTTTCATGAATTATGTGCTGCCATAGTGAGTGATCTGGCTTTCAGTTAATGACATTGATCTAGAATTTTGTAAGGTAGGGTGTCTTTGAATTGCTTCCTTGTCCCAACCTGGCTATTCCAAAACTCAAAGTCAGACATTCTAATCGAGTGGTCTACCCTGAAGGATTCATTCCACAAGGTCATGGTTTCAATATTGGTTATCATTTGCCTTTATGTAGAAGTTGAAACAGACAAACAGTGCATCCGGAAAGTATTCACAGTGCATCACTTTTTCCACATTTTGTTATGTTACAGCCTTATTCCAAAATGGATTAAATTCATTTTTTTCCTCAGAATTCTACACACAACACCCCATAATGACAATGTGAAAAAAGTTTACTTGAGATTTTTGCAAATTTATTAAAAATAAAAAAACTGAGAAAGCACATGTACATAAGTATTCACAGCCTTTGCCATGAAGCTCAAAATTGAGCTCAGGTGCATCCTGTTTCCCCTGATCATCCCTGAGATGTTTTTGCAGCTTAATTGGAGTCCACCTGTGGTAAATTCAGTTGATTGGACATGATTTGGAAAGGCACACACCTGTCTATATAAGGTCCCACAGTTGACAGTTCATGTCAGAGCACAAACCAAGCATGAAGTCAAAGGAATTGTCTGTAGACCTCCGAGACAGGATTGTCTTGAGGCACAAATCTGAGGAAGGTTACAGAAAAAGTTCTACTGCTTTGAAGGACCCAATGAGCACAGTGTCCTCCATCATCCGTAAGTGGAAGAAGTTCGAAACCACCAGGACTCTTCCTAGAGCTGACCGGCCATCTAAACTGAGCGATCGGGGGAGAAGGGCCTTAGTCAGGGAGGTGACCAAGAACCCGATGGTCACTGTGCCAGAGCTCCAGAGGTCCTCTGTGTAGAGAGGAGAACCTTCCAGAAGGACAACCATCTCTGCAGCAATCCACCAATCAGACCTGTATGGTAGAGTGGCCAGACTGAAGCCACTCCTTAGTAAAAGGCACATGGCAACCTGCCTGGAGTTTGCCAAAAGGCACCTGAAGGACTCTCAGACCATGAGAAAGAAAATTCTCTGGTCTGATGAGACAAAGATTGAACTCTTTGGTGTGAATGCCAGGCGTCACATTTGGAGGAAACCAGGCACCGCTCATCACCTGGCCAATACCATCCCTACAGTGAAGCATGGTGGTGGCAGCATCATGCTGTGGGGATGTTTTTCAGCGGCAGGGACTGGGAGACTAGTCAGGATAAAGGGAAAGATGACTGCAGCAATGTACGGAGACATCCTGGAAGAAAACCTGCTCCAGAGCGCTCTTGACCTCAGACTGGGGTGACGGTTCATCTTTCAGCAGGACAACGACCCTAAGCACACAGCCAAGATATCAAAGGAGTGGCTTCAGGACAACTCTGTGAATGTCCTTGAGTGGCCCAGCCAGAGCCCAGACTTGAATCCGATTGAACATCTCTGGAGAGATCTTAAAATGACTGTGCACTGACGCTTCCCATCCAACCTGATGGAGCTTGAGAGGTGCTGCAAAGCGGAATGGGCGAAACTGGCCAAGGATAGGTGTGCCAAGCTTGTGGCATCATATTCAACAAGACTTGAGGCTGTAATTGCTGCCAAAGGTGCATCAACAAAAGTATTGAGCAAAGACTGTGAATACTTATGTACATGTGATTTCTCAGTTTTTTTATTTTTAATAAATTTGCAAAAACCTCAAGTAAACTTTTTTCACGTTGTCATTATGGGGTGTTGTGTGTAGAATTCTGAGGAAAAAAATGAATTTAATCCATTTTGGAATAAGGCTGTAACATAACAAAATGTGGAAAAAGTGATGCGCTGTGAATACTTTCCGGATGCACTGTACTTGAGTTAATGCTGACAGAACCTCTGGGGAGTATGTAGGTCATGTGGTATGTAACCCAGGTCTCAGTATCGTGCAGGAGTGTGCTGAAGATGGTACGTACAATGTGATTATTAGTAGATTTTTGCTTTTCCTTCTATTCATCTTTACTTTTCAAGTGTCTGTCACTATGCTACTTTGCACTCATCACTGTCATTTCTAATTCTACCTCCTTACTCACACTTTCTCCTCATCCTGCAATTACAAATCTGTATTCTAGCTACTGCAGAATAAATCTAATTTTTTTCACAGTCAATCTAAGTCCAATGTGCTGATGCTATACTTAATCTTTTTGGTAACACTTTAGTTTAGGTACTTGGAATAAGTGGTCCATGGCGTTGGGCAAATTTTAAATAAATAATTGCACCCAAGAACGTGCAGGCTTGGAATCAGGTGCAGGTGTGTGTGAGTGCGCTCCGCTCCAGCAATGGTGGGGGTGCCTGGCTGATCTCACACACACACATGCAAATGCAATCATCAGGTAGGTACCTTGTTCATGCCCTGGAGTTATCGGCTTGTCACACACTTGCACCTAAGTAGGCAGTGTAAGATAAAAGGAGCCTGCACAGTAGAGGAAGGGGAAGACAGGAAAGAACAAAGAAGAAGAGACAGAGGTTAAAAATGGATGTTTGACAGGGGTGAAGGCAGGATTATGAGATGCCAGGGTGCAAGGAATCAGGCAGCTGGGAAGAGAACCCCTCAGAGGAGCGTAAGGATGATATTCGGAGGCTGAAGTGGGTCACTTGGCTGAGTATTTTGCAGGGGAGCAGAAGTGGTCTGATGTTCGCTCATAGTTTGGGGAGAGGCAGTGAGAGACGAGATGAGAGGCTTGGAGTGGTAATCCTGCTGGAAACCATGGACAGCAAGGACCCGAGCCAATGGAATAAGGTTGGCCGTGCCTGTTGGGTTGGGTATCTCCTCTGCTGCAAGATCCCATATACAGTATAAGCGGGGGGGGGCGTTGGTTTTAAAAAGATGCACCCGGTAGTTTTTAGAACTGATCACTGCCTTAGGATTTTAGCCTCTTTTTTATGGACTTATTCATGGGATTTTAACCTTCATGATTGTAACTGTTTTTATTGGATTACCGTAGATACTCGTGTATAAGTTGAAAAATTTATGCCTTAAAATTCATTCAAAAAAACAGAATCGACTTATCCGCGGGGCAACACAATTGTCCATAGAATTTGGGTAATGACATTGTACACTCAACGCTTCACGGTGTTAAGTCACCGGTCATCTGCCGTTTCCCATGGTCTTTGAAATAATTGTAAGCCAGCTATACTCTTGCTAATTAGATAGTTTTTTTTCTAATTTCATTAAATAATTCTTTAAACTGTGAAATACTTGAATTTGAGCTTTAGCTTTTGCAGGTTTTGGATAACAAACATACCATTAGCTGCCACGTGCAACCAGATTTGGAATCCAAAGAACCAAGGCAACGCACGCTATCAATGCGATGCAAGCCCAGCCCGCGATTCAAAAAATTTCTCTGCCTACCTGTTTGTCTCGTCTGACAGTAGCTGAAAAGCAGCATCAGGAGAGAGCAGCCTGAAGTAGTCCAGCAGCGGGTGATCTGTCGTGTCCTACAGCAAGCCATGCTGTCTTGTGAAGTCCGGTAGGTGCATCGGCTGCGCGAATGCGTTCAGCTGGCAGCCGATCAGCTGGCGCGGCATTGGCTGGTGTCTGATCAGCTGATGCCGGCTTCTCACTCTCTTGCTCGATTCCTAATCACTGTCAATAAAATCCGATTCTGAAAAATCAGAGTCCGACTCAGCGATAATGTGCAAAACATTGTCTGCCGAGTGTTTTCTTTTCTGCACTCGCTTCGCTCCCTTGTTACATATCGACGCCATCTTGCCTTTGTTTAAATTTGTTTACATTTAGCAACTCACGCACACGCAAGGATTAGTTGCCGAGTCAACGAGTCTAGCATTTCTCCAAGCACAGAGGGAATGCCTGTGACGTGACAGTGAGTTTTGTCGCCATTAACAGCTGATTGTCGCCCTCTATCTCTGCCTACCTGTTTGTCTCGTCTGACAGTAGCTGAAAAGCAGCATCAGGAGAGAGCAGCCTGAAGTAGTCCAGCAGCGGGTGATCTGTCGTGTCCTACAGCAAGCCATGCTGTCTTGTGAACTCCGGTAGCCAGTTCGGCTCCCATGGATTAATGTCTGGGTATTCCTCCCACGCGAACCTTGCCGTAGCTGCATCAGCTGCGCGAATACGTTCAGCTGGCAGCTGATCAGCTGGGGCGGCATTGGCTTGTGTCCGATCAGCTGATGCCGGCTTCTCACTCTCTTGCTCAATTCCTGATCACTGTCAATAAAATCCGATTCTGAAAAATCAGAGTCCGACTCAGCGATAATGTGCAAAACATTGTCTGCCGAGTGTTTTCTTTTCTGCACTCGCTTCGCTCCCTTGTGACATATCGACGTCATCTTGCCTTTGTTTAAATTTCGCAACTCACGCACACTCAAGGATTAGTTGCAGAGTCAATGAGTCTAGCATTTCTCCAAGCACAGAGGGAATGCCTGTGACATGACAGTGAGTTTTGTCGCCATTAACAGCTGATTGTCACCCTCTATCTCTGATAGCTGTCAAGTTTTACCCTCGACTTATACGCAGGTCATAACAAATTTCGTAATTTTCGGCTTAAACAATACACTCAACTTATCTGCGAGATCGACTAATACGTGAGTATCTTCGGTATTTATTTATTATGGATGGAGCACTGCACTATGAAACACTGTTTGTTGGATTGTAACAAAAGCACTAATCACTTATACACTTAGTTCTTGCTACATATGTGTGTCCTCGTTTGCCCAGCTCATCTTGGTTATGACTATTGATGGTTGCAGGTTCAAGAGGCTCCCAAAAGGAACAGAGAGAAAGGATTTAACTCACACTGTCACAGTACTGCAAAAATGTATCTATTGCTCATTTACTTTTACATAACAAGACTTTAAAAAAGGGTTCTTTTGGTCTTCATAACACTTATAGTAGATAGATTATTCATCTCTGTGCAGTGTGGCATATTGACTTGATGCTAAAATTACTTGTTAATATGAAGGATTCACAGGCTTTATACTAAATATGTAATATCAAGAGAAATGCGTCTCAGTTAAGCTCAGACAACTTCAAAGTGAAGTTTTGCCAATAGGTCACATTGCAGAGATGAATACACACTGTACTGATGACCCAAAGAAGTGTTTGTTAGATGTTATTACATAACTGTAAATTATTAATAGATGCATTTTTGCAGTACCTAAACTAAAGTGTTACTGACATTGTTGTGCAGTATTTCACAAGACTTCAGATTCTCATTTCTTCTGATGCTCACATCTCAGGTTTCATCTTTGATTTACACGTGATTTCACAAGTTGACAGTCTTGGAGACCTCAGTTTCTCTAGCACCTAAAATGACACAATAAAATGGATCCTGTTCACAGTGAAAGCAAGCTTCACTCCAGCCCAATTAAAAACTTCACTAACTGTTAGGGAAGCATCAGGAACCCCTGGGTGTTGTTCAGGCAGCCATCCTGTTTATCCCAGGAAAATTTAACACATCTATTTTTGTTTTTCAGGTGTATGTGTCTCTGTGTTGATCTCTGAAAGAAATGCCCCATTGCAAGGATAGTTGATTAAATTTCAGGTCCTTTGTACTCGTGAAAGTACTACAGATTGTTAATTGTTTTCCTTAGTAGGTGTGCCAATCCTTTGTTTATCTGCAGTATGGCTCACTTACAGTGCCCCATTGATCAGCTTGGATTCATCTTCTTTCTGGTCAGTTAAAGTCCATATTCCCATTTTTCCTCCGTAAATTGCATGTATCCCCAACTGCCCTAACACTATTACATCTTCGATGATACCTGCAATGAATCTGCACTGATTCTGGTAGAAGGCTGACCAGGTGCTTATAGCAATGGCATAAATTCGAAAACAAATTAAATGCTTATGTATGCTTAAGGATTGTGTGTCTTGAAAGCATAATCTTAAATGGCAGCCTAGAGTTAAGCAATAAATAAGTTGGAAAAATAGTGTCTACCACTTCCAACTATTGCAAATGTTTAAGGTGATACTGGACTATTTGACCACCAAGAATATGCAGAACTCATGATGGAATTAGTTTCAGAGTGCCGTAAAGTGGATAAATATTGAAAGTTCTCAAAACTAGGCATGAGTCCAGGAGCCTCCAAGGGAGGCAGTTCCACAAATAAGAAGTGTGCATGAAGGTTTTGCCTGTGCTCCTAGAGAAGATGCATTCATGTTTGAAGTAACTGTGGCCACCAGAAATACGACACTAAACAGGTAACAGGACTGCTGGATTGTGTTGTAGTTTTTAAATAAAATGGAAGATTCATTTACGGTAAATGTGGTGCAGTATTTAAATTTTATAAAGTTGAACATTATTGAAAATTATAGTCACAACATAATCACCCCAAATCACTGTATTTATGAACCAAGAGCAATCGGTTCACTATAAATCTGTCTGTTGCATGTTTACATCCTAAGAGGTATTTCATGTTATTTGCATTATCTATCTTGTTGTTTCTCCAGCCTTCTGGAGTTTTTTTTTGTTTTTTCTGTCCACCCTGGCCATCGGACCTTACTCCTTTCTATGTTAATTAATGTTGTCTTATTTTAATTTCTTATTTTGTCTTTTATTTTTCTTCTCTTCATTATGTAAAGCACTTTGAGCTACTTTTTGTATGAAAATGTGCTATATAAATAAATGTTGTTGTTGTTGTTGTACTTTTTAATTTATTTTTGCTTTGTGCCCTCCCCCACCATAACTTATAATCTATGGGGGAGGAGAAAAAGCTTTAGATTTGTCAAAAATTTAGTCTCCGTTTTTTGGTGGATAACAAAATTTTAGAGTCCTCTGCTACTGAAAACATTGACATCTTGATGACGGGTGTGTGTTTGTCTGTGTGTGTGTGTGTATGTGTGTGTCACCGTTTCTTGAGGACAGTCTAGAGCTACAACTGCTGGATGGAAAAACACCAAACTGGAAATTAAGTCTGTTATGTGATGTGCCAAATTGTGCAAGAGATAGAGGCATTCTAGAGGAACCCTCAAATAACTTAATTCTGCAATTAATTATGAATTCTTCTCATCAATTGCTATCGCAATGACCTATTTTATGATCAGAAAGATCAGCATTAGAGCGGTAAATAATTACTGAAATGATATAGAATAGTTTGGGTATCTCGGCTCAGCTCGGAGCAAAGCCTACTGACGCACACGTCCGAATTTTTTTTAATTATAATGCTGTGTGCTTTGCAAAGTTTTCACTCCTTTAAGTTTAGGACCCCTAGTTTTTTTTTTTTTTTCTGGTCTTTTTTACCAGATATAGTGAGACTATGACTTCCTGGTATTCATGGATCTACCATCCCTTTTGTGATCAACCATATCCACCAGGAGTTTGTTCTTGTCAGTAATTAAATTCTCTTTTCGACATCAAGATACATCTTTCTCCATTTTGACTACTTTTTTAATGGGTTTTATTAAATAACATGGACAGTCCATGAAACTCATGTCACAGGCTTTCCTTATCTGTTAATATGTATTAATAAATAAAGATAATGATAAACACTAGTTAAAAAAAAAATCATAATTAATGAGTTTTTCCCAAAAGTGCTTTGATTCTGATGTCACTGAACTATCCGAAAACAGCTGTTTATACTGTTGAATGTTATTTAAATGAAATCTCATTGTTTTATTTATTTTTCACTTTTTAAAATATGAAATATGACTACAGCAGGATACAAAACATTCATTTATCGACTTCTTGACAGACTACTCAGTTTTGAGCAGAAGAAGTGAGTGTTTGCCCTGGTAGGATTTAGCAGAAAGTAGAAATAAATGAATTTGAATCATCCCAACTCAGCCAAAGGCATGCTAAGACTCGGACAATTTAGACAAATCAATTGTGTTGAAAAGGCGAGAGGAAACCTTATGTGAACAAAAGAAAAAGAAACAAAATTATACGCAGAACAAAACACAGAGCTAAATAAGGGTTATGCAGCTGTTCATCTATATAAATCATGGGCAAAATCACATGAACAGCAATGATTTAAAAGGCCTACTTTAACGTCTTGTGTTAACAGAACCAAAATGTAGAGATGAAAGAAAAAGATCTTAGCTGATCACTTCTCGCTTCAGAGAGCAGCTGTGAAATGTGGGAATTAACATAACAATATGTGCTGTTGCCAGACACTTCAACAAGAATGGCTGCACTGCAGCAGAGGTCACATTATGAGTATAATAACTGCTTTAGGAGCAACAGAAATAAAACAAAGAGAAGGTGAGGTCACACTCACCTTGTAAACACAGCGCTCATAAGCAAGCATACAGTATTAGTCTTCAGAACACTCCTTCAGCAAATAACTTGTTTGGCTGTGTTTGCAGCCTAAGACAGACATTTATCACACGGGCTGAGTTTTCATCAACATTCATTTCTTTTTAATTTTAAAATGATTATGTTTTGCAGAATATATTAAAGTACTAAATATGGACACTTACATATTACACCGACTTGCAACATGCATTGTAAAATTATACATGTGTATGTTTTTCAGATGTGATATTATAAAACACTATATCTGTCCAGTATTTATTTCAAATTGTAAACACTAACACAAAATACGACTTGGATGCTCAACAGAATAAATGTTGTGTTAAAACCTTTCATTTTGATTCTCAGCTCTTTGATGTTTCCCATTTATTATTTCCATCTCTGTGCAATTGAACATGACAGTTATTAGTCAGTTTTATACCACATGACATAGCCTAACATAAAGCACAACATTCTCAAGTTCACTCATTCCAACTCAGGATCACAGATGGCCAGAGCCAGCCGTGGATGGGGCGTCCATCAGTCATAGGGCCTACCCTTTCACACAAGACTACATGGTGCAAACTTTACAAAGATAACAAATGGTTGCAGGATTCAAACCAAGGCTACTGGTACTTTGAGGCAGAAGTGTTGACTATTACACCACAATGACAAACTCCCCACTAAATTGCGAGCATATAATGTTAACAGACAGGATTATCTGAATACTACTGCAATTTTTGGTGTAGGACACGAGTTATGTTGCTGCTCTCCAATCTTGACATCATCCTCAGGGTAAAGCATGTTCACTCCTGCTGTCATCCTCATTGGATTCATGTCTCTGTCCACCATGCAGATTTTCACTGCCACTATAAAAACAGATTGCCAAGAAAAGTATCCATGTCTGCAGCATTGTCACCCTGAGTATTTACTGTTGAATGAGTAGAAAAAGTCACTAGTGCTGCTGTTTTGAGCAGATGGAAGCATAAAAGTTCCTGCCCAATAGTTGACATTCATCACAAGTGTATGCACAATTGCACAAATATATAGTATATGAGCAAATGCGTTCACCCATGTAGATGATCATCCACAGAATGTTGGCCCTGCTAAAAGTTCGTCATCATCTCCCAATTGTAGGTAATTTCAAACGTTTCTTGCACAGGTTAGAAGGATGTGTAATCCTCTACTATCCATGCCAATTGAACATTTACAAGTCCAATGGTAGCAATCCAAGGACCTGCAGTTTATTTTACAGTATATTAAAAATGAGCCTAAAGTCTATCATATGACAGCTCAGTCACTTCCATGTTTCCAGTCTTATCTTTGGCTCCTTCCACAGCCTAGTTCATCATCAATGCTGTCAAAAAACACTACAGTCGTCTATACCTGCAGTAAAATGATATTGTGATTACCATGTGGCTTAATAATAATAGAGCTAAGGTTCTGAAGCTTAAAACTTAGAAGCACAGAGTTCCTTTCCTAGCTTTCCACTTTCTCAGCTGGATATCACAGTGGTTCATGATGTATGCAAGGTTCAGCTCAAGATGCTGCCACATCATATAAACCTGCACTATGCCATGTATTGTGTTAGGAAACATTAAAAACTTCTCCCTGAGCACTGTTTTAAGATCTGTGTATCTTTCCTGAATTTGTAAGCTTCATGACGACCAGTTAGCAACAGCTGCCAAGTCAGTTTGTTGTGCCATGTTTATGAGACACTTGCACATGCCCTCTGGCAGAAACCAAGGAATATAAAGCATTACTGACAGACAGACAGAGCTTCACCTTCATATTGTATCATGAATGTACTTTATATTGCTGTGCTTTTTAAAATCATATCTTTCTTTTGTTAGTTAACAGAAAACTGTAGCATATCACACTGATATATATGCCTGCAGTAGGATATGTAATTAATGCAATTTTTAATTAACTTTTTATTCCAAACCTTTCCTTCTTCATCACCGTAATGACAGGCAGAAGTAAAACATTGAACCCAAGCACTAGCTTAAATGAGGCACTGCATGCATATATCGTGTATAATGGAATATCAGACAGAGAATTAGTATAAATGATAAAATGATTACAATTCATATTTTGTTTTTGACTTGCTTGTAACTGATTTAAATAACACTCCCAACTTATTATAAAATGACAACAGGATACATCAAAACTACATCAATAACAAAACCAATTAACAGGCACAACCTATTTGTAAATGTACAGTACATTATATATACACATAATATATCTATATATATATATAAAATACATAGTTACACACACCCACACCAGTATACTGTATGTATTTCAATTCTGCTTTACAGAGCAATGTGGGAGGGAGGAAGCCATGTTCACTATCAACTGCTCAGGAGAGCAGAGCGGCATAAGATTGATGATGCTCTCCCAAAGTAACAAAAGATCTCCCGCCTGTGAGAGCCTGCTTATGAGACCTGATAGACTTGTCATCTCTTAATAAACATCACTGATATGTCAGTGAGAAGAGCAAGCGTGAAGAGTTGCTAAAGGCAAAACAAGAAACTCAGTTGAATTTGACTGCTCTATGTATGTGTGTGTATATAAAGTAAAATCAGAAATTCTGTGCTTATGTTGTGGGGAAAATGCAAAACAGAGATACAAAATAATATATATCTATGTATGTATATGTTGTTTTTAAATTATTTGGCTAATGGGTTGCTCAGTGATGTAGAAGGCATTATTGTAAGTTTAGATGTCAGTTTGATTTATGCATTTGGTAACATCAATGAGCGGTGTTTTCCCTGTGTTCTTGTTTCCACATGTAATCTAAACATTTGTAGTTAAGTTGATTGGGAAATCTAAACTGGCTTGTTTAAAATATACACATGGATTTCTTTTGCTATGGTCTGCTGCCCCATTCAGTGTTGCTACTGACATGTCTATGATGCTGTTAGGTCAGGTTCAGACTCCTCAGAACTCATACTCCACCAGCCATTTCACAAAGTGGATTAGGTGTGCAATGTAACTATGAGAGACTTTAGTTACTGTCTTCCTCAATGCATTATATAGATATTAGTTTAGGTAAACTTTATTAATCCTGTGTGGAAATTCAGATGCATAGAGCAGCAGAAACATAAAAAACAATACAGGCTCACATGATAAATAATACAGCCAATCATTTGATAAATAAATACATACAAATAAATTTCAAAAGTACATTTCCAGGAAGCACTGAATTGCCTGATAGCAGCAGGCACAAAAGACACCCCGAGGTGCTTCTTAGCACACCGTGATGGAATGAGACTGTGGCTAAAACTGCTCCAAGAGACTGTCTCCTGGAGGGGATTTTTCATGATGGCATCCAATTTGACCATGATCTTCTTTTCTACAAGAGCTTCCGGTGTGTCCAGGGTTCGCCCAGTGATGGAGCAGGCTTTCCTGATAAGTTTGTTCAGGCATTGTGCTTCTTTTGTGTTCAAGTTGCTTCCTCAGGAGACTGCACATTGGCTACTATGGACGGGTAGAACATTTCTATCAGTTTGCTGCGTACATCAAAAGACCCAAGTCTTTGTAGGAAGTACAGTCTGCTCTGGCCCTTCTTGTATGGCGCCACTGTGTTGTCAGACCAGTCCAGTTTGCCGTTTATGTGAACCCCCAGGCACTGTACCACTTTCACGTCCTACACTGAATGGTGATTGATCTCAGCGGCTTCTTGACACATCAAAAGTCCACCATCAGTTCTTTTGTCTTGCTGTTGTTGTCCCTTCACTACAAGACAAAGTCCTCCACAGCTTTCCTGTATTTTAACTCATCTCTGTTATTAATGCAGCCTATGATGGACAAGTCATCTGAAAATTTCTGTAGATCGCAAGGGCTGGTGTTGTCCTGGAAATCTGTTGTGCAGCAGGTAAACATGAAAGGAGACAGGACAGTTCCCTGAGGTGCTCCAGTATTACACACCATCATATCTGACACAGAGTCCCTCAGCCTCACAAACTGCTATCTGTTGGTCAAGTAGTCCATGATCTGGGAGATATTTTTAGATATAATTTTTTGTGGCCTCATTCCTGTGTAGTATTCTTTCTGCTGTTCATTATTTTATCCATTACAGGTTTTGGGAGTCCATCCAAGTAGCAGGATATGCTTCTGAACAGGAGGGCATAATAATGCATGGGCACTCACATCTGCACTCACTTATTCCATCTTTTGGATTTGGGAAATCACTAGAGGACACGACAAAACAACCCCTGTGAACAAAAGGAGAATGGACAAATTCCACACAGACATTGATCAAGATGAACAATTCACCCTGGTTTCAGAAGCTGAAAGGAAGCTGTGTGCATTTGCCTGCTGTACATTATGCTAACACTAAATGAATCTCGTGACTGCTAGTTAAAACACATTCATTTTCATTATGTTTGATCAATATTGCAGTGTTTGCGGCTATGACAGGAGGTAGTTGTTACAAAAAATTTAAGGCTCTACAAAAATTGTGCAGGACAAATAAAACATATCATTCTCTTTTTATACAGTCATTGAATGTGAGAAACGATATAAATATGGTGGACCTGCTCATTAATATTAGCTTCCTTTTCATGGTGTGGGGACCATAGGTGCACACAAAATATCAAATAAGGCCTCACCAGTTCATTGTGTGGTGCTAGCATCACCTCGTCTAACCCAACGTTTGTTGCTTTCAGTCTCACAGGACAGCCCAGCACTGGATTTGTGTTTTTCATAGACTCCATTCTGTGTAGCTAAAAATATGGATAGATCCACTGCTGTGGGTTTTGTATACAGAGATCTTGTCAAGTTTGGTCTTTCATTTTAATGCTAAATGTTGGGCATTAGTGACTCAAAATGAAAATGAAAAAAAAAATCACATTTTATTATTAAAATCTTATTTTGGATGAGGCAAACTTTCAATCAAGAAAAATTAGGAAAACGAATTTTTTTTTTTTGTTTTGTCATAAATGGATAAGGGCTATTCAAAGGCATCTAACAAAGAAGGGTGATATGAACAAAGTGAAGACAAGCAAAAAAAAAATCAGTTAATCAGTAGTGCAAATAATTACCAAATACTTTTATCCTTGCATGGTTCAGAACTAGTAAGCAGGAAAGGTGGGTCTGCTGAAATGCTGACGTCATCCCACATGCAGTGTTTGCTTAGTGCAGGCACAGAGATGAGTGATTTACCACCGCTACAAGTGTGCTGCTGCATTCATGTGGTCTCACACGCTTGATCTGTGATCATTTACGACTGTAAGCTTTTACCACAGAACCTTTTAAAGTAAATAAGTCAAACCCTAAACAGTAATAATACTATCTAGTAAAAATGTTAATTTAATTTATAGCCACTTATTAACTACTTAAATGAGATCACTAACAAATTACAAAACAAACCACACCAAAAAACTAGAATTAAATAATAAACAATAAACCCCAAAACACAGACTTGAATACAGATCACTATAAATAAGCATTCTTCCATTCATAAATACCAGTAAAACTAAAAAGATCTTGCTGTCTGACAAGGACACAAAAACAAATGCCTGAGCAGTGCTGAATAGCAAAGCTTCCCATTTTATTTGTTGCTCAAGTGAATGCAGTCGTCCAGGATGCTGAAATTTAAGACCCTATTCCCTTATGTGGAAATTAACTGACAAAAATAAAAAGAAACAAATTAGGAAAAAGAAACAAAAATTGAAAAATAAGGAGAAACAAGAGAGGAAAAAAAGAAAAACTAAGACCAGAGTCTAGGCAGAAACAAGTCAATGGTTGCACATATGATACACATTGCAGTGAATGTATGACAACAGAAGAGCTCATCAAATGGGAGTAATGCTAGTTTTTGACAATGATTTAGGACTAGTGGTCTCAAAAATAAAAGCTGATTTTCAGTGTATTTCTGAAGTGCAAAATGAGGTAAAAAAGTCAGATGAATAGACTTTAAATGGAACAATGACTGGATTTTTTGCCATTTATTGACAGTGTCATGCCACATCTTTTCTAACCTGCTTAATCCAGACTAGGGTTGTCATGGTCTGCTGGAGCCTATCCCAGCTAGCACTGCACAAGGCAGGAACAAACACTGGACTGGGTGCCAGTCCATCGCAGGGTGAACACACACAAACACACCAAACACACAGTAGGACCAATTTAGTGCCACCAATTCACCATTTCTTTGGACAGAGGGCGGAAACAGGAGCACCCAGAGGAAACCCACGCAGACACGGGGAGAACATGCAAACTCCATACAGAGAAGACCAGGAAATGAACCCTGGTATCATAACTACAAAGTGGCAGAGTTACCACTGTCTTATTCACAATGTACTATTATTATTATTATTATTATTATTAATATTAAAGCACATCATTCATGGCATAAAGATATGTTGACTTTAAATTCATTGCAAAACAGCAGAGCATAAAATGAAGAGCAAGATTTTGAGTCAGATAGATAGATAGATAGATAGATAGATAGATAGATAGATAGATAGATAGATAGATAGATAGATAGATAGATAGATAGAAACTTTGTTGTTTACAGAAGCTTTTTAAATAAATAAATACATAAATAGACAGATAAATAAATAAATATATATATATATATATATACACATATATATATACACACTCATAGGGGCGGCACGGTGGCGCAATGGTAGCGCTGCTGCCTCGCAGTTAGGAGACCTGGGTTCGTTTCCCAGGTCCTCCCTGCGTGGAGTTTGCATGTTCTCCCCATGTCTGCGTGGGTTTCCTCCGGGCACTCCAGTTTCCTCCCAGAGTCCAAAGACATGCAGGTTAGGTGGATTGGCCCTAGTGTATGCTTGGTGTGTGGTTGTGTTTGTGTGTGTCCTGCGGTGGGTTGGCACCCTGCCCGGGATTGGTTCTTGCCTTGTGCCCTGTGTTGGCTGGGATTGGCTCCAGCAGACCCCCGTGACCCTGTGTTCGGATTCAGCGGGTTGGAAAATGGATGGATGAATATACACTCATACTATGGCCTGAACACACACCAGAAAGACTAAAAAGAAAGAAAGCCTCTGTCTTGGCTGTCACAGTCACAGTGAGGCATTATACAGACATATTGCTGTTGGTATAAAAGAGCCCCAGCGGCTTTTCTTGATGTGCAGCATTGCTCATAATGGAACTCAGTTTTGTTTTAATTCTCTCCTTCACTAACACCTCCAGGGGGTCCAAAGTGTATGCCATAAATAAGCTTGCCCTTTTAATTAGCTTGTTGATTCATTTGGCCTTTCCTTTATTGGTACTTTGCATTACAAAATATTTCACAATACTAGAAAGCTAAAAATCACCCCATGCAGAGACTGATCCAGTTAATAACAGATATGCTAACAATTTGTGGAACCCTTAGTGAATAAAAAGACACTAAATTAGCTCAGATAATATTTATGTGTTACAATGATGCACAGATCAATGTCATGAGGACCTGGTGCCTATCCTTGCACCATCATTGCAATGTAGAAACCAGTCCTGACCAAGGCATGAGTCCATTGGGTGCACCGGCACAGACAGAGTAATACAGTTTACGCAGTTAAGTGGCAAGAGGATTGTCGTGAATTATACATCGGGGAAACCAAACAACAACTGGTGAAGCGGATGGCACAACACAGAAGAGATACCTCGTCAGGCCAGGACTCCGCAGTCTATTTACATTTAAAGGACAGTGGTCACTCTTTCAGTGATGAAGATGTACACTTCCTGGACTGGGAGGAACGCTGGTTTGAGTGAGGAGTCAAGGAGGCCATTTACGTGAAAAAGGAACAACCATCTCTGAACCGAGGAGGGGGCCTAAGGGTACATCTTTCACCATCTTAGAATGCTGTGATTGCAGCCATTCCCCAACTCTCTATGAATGGTACTCATGGCCATTGATCAATGGACAATTTGCATATCATTGATCACACGGCCCATTGTTAGTCAATGGTGCTAGTTTCGTTCATTATGCAAAGGTACTGTTTATAAGGTTGGAGAAACCTGTAGTCAACTGAGACTGAGGAAGTCACTTGGATGAGTGATGTAACATATCTCCCTGTCCAGATGAACAGAATCAACTTTCTAGAATTTCCTTGCCTGGATTATTGAGCATGCATCGAGACATCATAGGACATACATTATCATTGTATCATTGTATTATCATTGTAGTTCATTAAATTAAGAGTGCAACAACCAGAAGTACAAGTCAAGAAAATACCCAGGAGTAAAAAAAGCACAATTACCATCAGAGTCAAATAAAAAAGTAAACAGGGAACAGGTTAACTGTAGTCATATATTATATAAAGGCAACTGGGAAAATTGGTTAATAGACATTTACTTAAAAGAACTGTACACTCTGAACTCTGTCTGCCTTAGCTTCTCTGCTGGCTGGATTCCTTGATTGCCATCTGCTTCCCAGTTTGGATGCTTCTAGTCAAATTAATGTTGTGGCAATCTATTCTGTTCTGTTAGAGTTCATCCTTTAGTTTATTTGCAGACTTTGAGTTTTGTTTAGCTTTTACAAATTAGACCTACCCACTGGAATACCAGATGTTACTCGTTTGTCCGCACAGAAGGCTCAATGGACCCTTCTTATTTGTAGAAGAACTTTTATCTTGAGTTTCTGGAATCTCAAAAGAATATGTAAGAAAACTACCAAAAAAAGCTAAAGCAAATAAAGGAGAGGGAAAACCACAGAACAAATAATCTCTAAGAAATTTGTGAACTGGGTGCTGAAAGGAAGTTAGTTTATCAGTTAAATAATTAAAAGCACTAGAAAACTCCAGACAAAGAGGTTAAACTGAACAATGCAGTCAGCCAAAATGGAGATTTCCATCTATAGTAGATATGATCTGTTAACACTTCATCAGTAATTTACAAAGAAAGTACTTTACTGCAAGGAAAAAAGTAAGGAAAAATATGCAGATGATCACAAAGGGAAGCTGGGATTCAAATGTAAAAGAGAGACAGACCTGAGAGAGCTCTTGGTTTTGGGTTTGAAATATTCATAGCGGGAACAACTGGTGTCTTTGCTAAAATGTTTATAGAAACAGTATCTATACAACTTCTTCACTTTTATTAACAAATATTCAGTATTAAAAAAAGAAGTTTATAGACACCACTGAGCTAATCGCATACAGCATTATCACTTTATTTCATATAATGAAATTTTACACAGAAGAATACAGATCTAACCCAAACATTTTTCTACAGTATTTTTTTTTGATTTTCAAATCTAACACTCCTATTGCCACCTTAAATAATTAATCCATATCTTCATTTACTTAACCCACTAAATAAAATTTTAGGGTTGAAAGTATACTAGTTGATGTAGTAGTTGAGTAGTCACGCGCATGTACATAAAAAACAGCTTGAAGGCTTGGGTGACGGTACTTCTCTGCCGAGACAGGAGGTAGTACTGTGTACTAATGACCTCTTTTCTTCCCCTTCTGCTGAAATAATGATTGACAGCTGACATCACCCCAGGAGTTCGTCTACCTGGACCCACTTCTTCCTCCCAGAGTGCCTTAAATACAGAGGAGCCGCTATCCTAAGTAGCCAACCCTAGACAGAAGTCGGAATGACTCGATTTACTGTTATAACACACATTTGCTTTATATTTATTATTGAGAATTATACAGGGTGTGCCCCAAAACTCTAAACTTGTCCTGTGGTTGCTTTCACAATATATATATATATATAATACTCACACATATATATTGTCATGCATGCATGCATGCTTGAGGATCTCAGCTCAGGTAATCCCAGCATTATACCTGTGGGGCAAGAGGGGGTGCTTACATTAACCATATCTCTGGTTTCCTCTACAGAGTGGAGCTGTTGTCAGGAGATGATGCCTGACACTGCCCCCACCAAGCATTGAAGGCCATGTCCCTTACTGGGAGCAGACAGCTTTAAACGGGGAGATTACAGATCATGGTGGACATATGAACCCAGGAAAGACAGAGATAGAGCTCTTCTCAAAGAAACTAATCATATTATGCAGGAGAATTGTATTATTTGCATTCTGTTGCCTTGAAAGATTTTCTTTTTACTTTCTCGTATACAAAGTATAGGGAAAGTATTGTAATCATCCAAAAATTCGATGTTGAGATTTTGATGAATCTCAACATTTTAGACCTCCCTGACTTTCTCGCATACGAAATATAGGGAAAGTATTGGAATCCTCCAAAAATTCCATTTCGAGAATTTAATGAATCTAGATGTTTTAGAACTCCCTGAGTCCGAAAATGCCATTTTTGGAATTATGTATGTGTGTCTGTCTGCATGTGTGTGTGTGTGTGTGTGTGTGTGTGTGTGTATGTAAACACGATAACGCTTGAGTATGCTTTCACTTAGGTCAACCAAATTTTGCATACAAGTATTTCTGTCAACGTTTGCGGTATTTCCGCTAATCGGAAATGGTACTTTACCTGAACACATATTCAATTTTTATTTTTTATTTTCTCAGGAAAAGTCTGGACTTCATGATGTTTTATTGCTGCTGTCTTTCATACTTATTATGTTTATTTTATTATTATAGTGTATTGTGTATTTTAAGTATTCTGCCTTGAAGCCGAGTCCTACAAACAAAAAATTTCATTATGTGCATGCATAATGACAATAAAGAATTCTATCTATCTATCTATCTATCAATTGTTCAATATATTATTAATTTGATTTGATTTGTTGTTGATGATTCTGTAAAAAATATAATCATTGTCTTGAGGTTTACTCCTCAAATATCCATCCCCATATCTGAGTATACGAGAAAATCTAGGGGAGACCACTTCCAATTTTTTTGTTTTGTTCACAAGGTAAACAGGGAAATGCTAGGTTAGCACCCCAACAATTCTTATATCTCAGTACATCTTTTGGTTTACAATATATATGTAATTTTTTGGTTGAAATATTCTGATCTAGTTACCAATACGCAGGGGAATTGTTGTACCAATGTAAGCATTAACAGAATTGTTATGAAGGGAGCATCAATTTCACTGGTCTACAAAAAAATATTTTTTGTTTGCTTCTGGGAACTTCAGAGCAGCTCTTTATTAAGTTTTTTACATTGATTTCATATTTGAAATGGAATTAAGCTAGCACGTCCTAGTTTCTAAAACTGTCAGGTTTTAGAAATACACATCATTGACGTTTTGACACTTTTGAATATCAAAATAATATACCAACACGATATCTGGAGTTTGGACTATGTCCCACCAAAATTGCTTTGATGTGTTTATTCTGAAAACAAACCAAAAGATGATACCAGAGACACGTTAAAGTATATTTATGTCAATTTACCTCAATATAAAAGTGAGGTCAGCGTGCCCAAAAATGTTGGAGGCACTCGCTTTTGCGCTGGTACTGCACATCTGTCTCTCTTTGCAAGAACCAACAGTAGTCACCCATCATGCTCTGAGTGAATTTTCCCCGATATCAGTTTTCCATCACCTTTCTATCTTGATGAAATCTTTCCCCATGCTCATCTCTGACATCGCTTAGATTTGGTGGAAAAAAGTTGAGACGAGGATATAAAAAATGCATCTTCAGTGACATTCTGGCTCCTGTAAGCTGATATACTTTCAGCATATTCTCCGCAAGCTCAGTATAATTCTCTGCTCTGTGCTTGTCAAGAAAATTCTGGACAACCTGCACGAATGAGGGTGCTGATTCAGTTGGCTTCAGTTTCTTTTTGAAGTCATCGTCAAGCATCAGTTCAACAAAAACACCTTCCTTAATTTTGGCTTCACTTTTCTTGAGACCAAACTTATTTCTTAAATACTGAAATGCATCGCCTTTAATGTCCAGTCACCCTAGTTGTCCAAGACCTGGAACATCATAACTAAAACACTGGATGTGCTGGACAGAAAACAGTTTTCAGATTTGGAGTCAGCAAGTGAAATTTGTTAAAGTAGAGGTGAAAGAATCCCAGTAGCAAAATGCTTGCTGACCAGTGTTTTTAAATGTTGCAAGTCGTTTAAAAAAGAGAGAGAGAAATATAAACAAATGACAAGACAACAGAAATAATAGAGATAGAAATTAAATATTACTAAAGCACAAATTTTGAGAATGGAATTGTCTTCAGTAGATTGTCTTCATATTGGAAAGGTTTTTTTTAATTTTGATATGATATACATTCTGACACTTCATTCCCCCTGTTTTCTGCATATTAATCAAGAGTATGAATTATTAAAACAAAAGTACAGTTAGAGGTAACAGAGGAAATTCCCAGAATTCAACATTGTTGTTCTCTTCCTTTACAGAAATACATCCTCAGATTGAAAGTTCTTGTATTTAGTTCTGCAGTATTCGTTAACCACTGGAATTATTGTCCTGTAGGCAGACAAGCTCAGCTGGCACCACAAGATTTTGATGACAGAGGTTATGGTTGTGAAAGACAGTTCCAGTAGCTGTATCCAAATATGCGAGCAAGGGGTCCTTTTTTCTGCCATTAGTGTACTTTTGGCCCTAAAGTCTTTAACTTGGAAATGATGATTTCAATCTTTGTGTCTTCATTTGTACTGTCATCTTTGTCTCTCTTTGTTACATATTTTCTACTATATCTGCATAATAAGGCTCATCCTACTCGGAGATAAAATGGATGGAATCAGATGAACTATGTTTGTCTGACTGTTCTTTTCAGGTGCCTCTTTCAAAATGTCATTTTTATATTGATGATTTTCAATTTCATGAAGCCCTTTCTTTGCAGAACCTCTACACAGTTTGATTTCTGCCTCAACCTTCCTTCACTACAACCCCGAGTACCTTCTCAGTGACAATGTTTTTGCCTAGAAAATAAGAAGAAACATATGAATATTTCAAAAATCTCTTTCTATCTGTGGATTTTTGGTATTATTGCATAAAAGTTTTCACACTGTAGAAGAGAAGCTAAACGTTTGAGATCTGTCATAATATTGTGTGATATAGGTGCTTAGTTGGCGCGGACCCGACACAGATTGACAACAGAGGCACGTGTAAAATAAACAAAAGAACTTTAAATTTCTTCTTCACCAGTGGCACACGTCTTCCCCGTGAACCCTACAGGCACAGCACAGTCCCAAAATACAATGAAAAATTACCCCAAATCACACTCTTCTTTCCACTCCTCCCAGGGCAGCTTTGTCCTGCTCCTCCTTCTGACTCTGGCACCCTGAGTAGTGGCTGCAGGCTCCTCTTATAGCCCACCCGGGAGTGCTGCAGGTGCTCGTTGACCTACTTCTGGCTGCAGTTCCGAATGTGGCTGCGCTCCTGCCCAGACGGACTCGTTAATCCGTGCAGCTCTATACAGCTCACCCTGGCGGAGGCCACAGAGCCCAACCAAGATGAGGTCCGGTGTTCCACGAAAGTGGCCCCCAACGCAACCCAGGGGGGCTACCAATAAAGGTTCCGAGGACGTAGCGTGGCTCCCATGGCTGCTCCCCCGGATCTAGTGACACAGGGGCATCCCAGTCGGGCATGGGTCCCAGCTGTCCGCCACAATGGCCAAAAACTAAGTCTGAAAAACATTTGTAAGACCTGATGATGTGTAAATCCATTTGTTCACTGACAGTACCACTAGTAAAATACTTGTCCAGAAATGAAGGATGAAAGCAAAATATAATAAAAGTTCATGAGTTGAGGTTTTACTATGAATAAATATGGTGATGCGGACACAGACATTTTCATAGTTACTGCCTTTGGTGAGAGTCACATTCACCGAATGGATAGTTGTGTCCAAGCTGCTGTAACTTCTTCCACCAATAAACTGGCACACTGTCACTTTAGCAGCACCCTTATTCTGTGAGCATTTAGAAAACAATACTGTATTTTACTGCATTTTTTGTTTGTCTCACCTGGTGTATTCCTCTCATTATTTGTACTTTGGACTTCCCTTTTTTCTCTTTAGGAAAATGTTATAGAAATAGAAGAATACAGTAGGGATTGTGTAGATTAAATTAAAAGTAAAATAAGTGCAATATTCCTTATAAAATTCAGCTTCAGATTCAATATCACCCTCAACCCATCTGGAGAGCTATGAAATTAGAGAACTCATTATGTAGTTGACAGCCAAAAAATTTCGAAGAATCTAAAGACTTAACAGGTGCCTTGTGTGCTTACTTAAGGACACTAATACATTTCCAAAATTGTACAGAAGCTTTGAACAGATTCTTGAATACAAAATTATATTTTTTTCAGTTTCTAAATTTATTAGATCACCCATTTCCTACTATGCTTTAGTGACTTGTTTTTATTTTTTCACTTAAAATACGGCAACATATGATTTTTTACTGAAATTCTTTGTATGAAATTCTGATTACCTTTTCCAGTGCTGCCTCAATGCATCTGAAGAGGAAGTATTTGAAAGGGATTACTAGAGTGCCTAAAGGTCTGAATATCAAACATCTTCCATGCATTAAAAATTTTGTAAGTTAAGGATGGTTTAAAAGATTATTTTCATGTAAAAGTGTAAATGGTGCTTATGTCTAGAACTTTCAGTGTCTTCTACATTGGTACCATATTCTGACCGGGTGTGGAATAATCACATTCCTGCTCAGTAGGTGGTAGAGGTAGTAGTCGTAGGTGCATAGAACAACTACACATAAGAGCACTTCGCGCTGGACTTCCTTTCCAAAGCTCACTAAGCCAGCACAATTCCATGATAATGCTCTTGGACCTCCATGTGCACTCATTTTGATGGATCTTAATTTACAGATGCAGTAAGGGCTATATTTGATGTCAGTGTTGAAATTTTCCAGCTATAATGTTTATGAAAATCTTTACATTTTCAATCTTCAGTGACATGTTTCATCAGAAATAAGAAATAATTGTAACATACAGATGTAATTGACCGGACTTATACAAAGCAAACTGTATATGTCGATTGCTTTTATTGATAGAAACCCCTACATCATCTAAGCTTCCAGAGGTCCTGATATTTCAGGACGCAAAAAAAAAAGCATTTGACAGAGCAGAATGGTAATAAACTGTTTTATATTTTTTTATTATATATTAAAAAGACAACTATGCAAAGACCTGAAGATCAAAACAAACAATGGCATGGAATGTAACTTTTAGTTTTACTGCTAGGTAACAAATGTACCTTGAGACTATGGAAGGAATCAGAAGATAACAAACCACACTGGTTTGCCTTGGAGAAGTTAAGTTGTTCAAATGTTCGTCTTTATGGTTTGCTCTGAATGTGCAGGCAGGCATTGCCTGAGACAGTTGATAGCATGTGAGCTGCAAGGAGACAGCTGTGAAAAATCAGGGATGCATTGTATGGTGGCTGCGGAATAATCCTAAGAAAGCAATATTCCTTGCTTTCCACCTCAAAAGCTTCAACCCTGACCAAAAAATATTTTGGCATTTCAGAACTCACAAAACCACTTTCAAAACAAATTTACAAGTCGATTTCACAAAACTGGACGCAAAACAAAATCCAGCTGTTTTGCTTATTATTAATTACTAGCTATTTCTGCTTTACTACTAATCTGGTGGTGCAAAACTCATTTATTATGGTACCAAAGTAGAACATGTTTACAAAAATGCTGTTTTTAACTGCTACAGTGATGATAATTATGTATTTTAGTCAACTTTACACTACACAATGAAATCTATGGCACTAACCAGATCAATGTTTCCTAAGGGGGGGTCCCACAATAACATTTGTCAGCTGGGTAGGGGCCTTGGTTAATTAAGCAAGATAATCGACAAGCATGCTCAGAGTGTCAACCTACTACACAACCCACTACCAATATAAACAATAGCCACTCATGACCCACCAACTGCAGTCGGCAACCCAGTGGTAGAGAAACACTGCACTAGATATCTGAACATTGGAAACATCTCTGCTTCAAATTTCATTTTCCAGTAAAACACTGATTTTTGTATGTAAAACTGAGAAATGTTTTGAAAAAGAATCTGTCAATCTTGCATCAATATCTACTAGTTATTATTGATAAGGATATTGGCAGCATTTCTAGACTCTATGAATTTATTTTAAGGTGTGCACCACTAGAGAATACTAGGTGACAATGGTAATGGGGTCCTTCAATTAGAATCTCAGATCAGGAATGGGACCATTCATAAGATCACTCTTCTTCAACCTGTGCAAACTGTGGTATACTACAACTAAAAAGTGGATATTGCACTCACGAAACTCAACAAAAATTATATAAAATATATTAGAGACTCCATGACCCACACCAGAAAATATCGTCTGAAATTATGGTATTAGCGACTGAATGCAGACTGTGAATTGTGCCATTAAGCATCAGCGTCACTAGACCACATTTTGAAAATGCCTCAAACTCAAATAAATTTGCTTAACTGTCAGATTAATATTCTATTACACTACAAATGTTTCTTAAGAAATCTCAATCTATTCTACATTGCTTCTTATAAGATCACATGTCTGACTGGCTTTTACACAATTATTTATTTGGTATTTTGAATTATCACTACAATTTATGTGTTATTGGTATTCTATAAATTTCTATACTCCTATATGACAACTATTTTGTCCATTTCACAAGAAAAATTAAAGAGCTTTCAGAAATTCAAGCAATAATTATTTACTACTAGTATTGTTACAGGGGTGTCCAACTCCGGGCCTGGAGGGCCGCAGTGGCTACAGGTTTTCATTCTAACCCTTTTCCTAATGAGTGAGTAGTTTTCACTGCTAATTAACTCCTTTTCCCTTCATTTCAATAGCCCTGTTTTTAAGGATTCAGTCCTCTGAATTGATTTGTTTCTTCATTAAATGGCAGCCAAACAGAAATGAGACGTGAAACGAGCCAACAGATGACCAGCTAAACTGGGATTTCAAACTCCAACCAATTTCACTCCAACCAGTCTCTTAATGAGAAGCTGATTCTTGCTGTTAATTTAGCCTGTTATATAATTCAATGGCTTGTTGCTGCTCTCATTCTGCCACAGCAGACATTTCCAAATCTGTTGATTTTTCTGTTTTTTCTGTCATATGGTGGCTTGTTTGATGTCTCATTATTGTTTGGCTACTAATTAAGGAAAAAGAGACAATTAAGGGGCCTGAGTCAAGTTAATTAAAACTAAAGCAAAAGAAGTTAATTAGCAGTAAAAATGGCTTACTAATGAAGAAGATGGTTAGAATAAAAACATGCAGCCACTGCGGCCCTTGAGGACTGGAGTTCGACACCTGTGGTTTAAAACTTGAAACAATCTAATTTTCTTTACATGCAATGGTTAAAAACTTCTTCAGACTTTAGTAAATATTCATTAATGCAATTTTAAAATCAGACTTGTTCCAATTAACCCTAATTTTGATATGTCGATATACATGAGCAACAACCTTATATTATTGTATATGCTCAGTTCAAATATGTACTATAGCTCTCTGAAATGGATAATGCGGGGCATTGAGTAGGAGTTTAATTTAATTTTAAAATGCATGCATATAATGTTGTACTAATTGTATCTGTATGTTTTTTATTTATATGATGTGTTTTATAAACACAGGAAACTTAAAAAAGTGAGTTACTCATCATCTTCTGAAGTAATACTGCTCCAACACTTTCTATTGCTTCATTTGAAAATGTCAAATCCTTTTCAAGCAGTCCAGCTTTCTCTGTTTTGTCTCATCCTGGGTTTACATTTTAGTGTTTCTGTGTCCCAGAGGCTATATGCTTTCTAGTAGATTTAGCAGATTGTCGGTCATTCCTGTGAATCTTTCTAATACAGTTATTTAGTTCACTCATGATGGCAACTGTGTCAGCTTTGCCATGATCTAACTATAATTCTAACCCAACAGTGATCTGCCCACGACATTGACGCTATATTTACAGAACCTACACACATCATTTAATGTCATTTAATGTCTGTCTTGTAATATACAAAGCCACTGGTTTTTGTTTTCTCAAGATGACCAATACAGATTTGTGTCCAACAGAGCATATGCTTTTCTTTTAGGACCTTGGTCATTCTCTTTGAGAAATGCTTAGATGTTGACAATATTCATCAGTTTAATTAGCTGTTCATGCACTTGCTTGACTCCATAAAGTATTTTCTCTGTTAATTATGTCTATTAGGTTGGTCAGTTCTTCATTGTGTCATTATTAAAAAGGAACAACAACTGTTTCTACAAGCCCATCTGAAGGTTAGTCAACTTTGGAGACCTATTGAAGTCGTTCCATTCTTAGTTATCACTTCGGCCATATTTGGATTCATCTAGATGTTGATACAGAAAATGGTCTGGTACCAACTTTTAGCACTATATTACACTTTCTGTTTAGTTTCCTTAGCCTGTGCTGTTTTAAGGCTTAAGATAATATTAATGGATTATCTTCCAATATACATCCTGTGAATTACATCAATAAATAATTATTTATTTTTCCAAACTGAATACAGCATTCTGAGTTTTCCCTTCTGGTTCAAAGAACCCCAAATTGCAATAAACAACTCTGGACAAAATATGATTCCACACAGAGCGGCTTGCAATTATGACAAAACTAGTGATTAAAATGATTGATTAAAGAAAAAGTTAAAACACAACAAGTCAACTATAGCCCAGAATATTTACTTATGGCACTGCTTCTCTATTGAAAGGTTACCCTGTAGTATGTCATGTTCAGTTATTATTTCCAAATTGTGTTATAAATGTCAAGTGGGAAATTATTTCTTTCAGTAATTATGGTCGGTGATAGCAAATACTTACGAGATTTAAGTCAGCTATGGTATTACTACTGCTTGCTCCAAGCCTGAGCTATTCCTACTATTGCAAGGCCAAACGTTATACACTGAAAACCTGAGAAGCACCAGAGGCTTACCAGAGCTTACTCCGGCTTCAGCCTTGTGCCTTTTTGATGTCATTTTTTTTTTGTGCTGATTTTGTGGTTGGTGTGGAATTTCTGGCTTCTGGTTACTTTTCAGGAGGCAGGAATCACAAAAAGAATGGCAGCAGTAATAGAATGCCCACAAAAAGACACACAAAAAGCATATATACATAGGATGAAACATATGCACAGTTATATACTACAGTATATCTATATATACATATAAAGTATAGTTATTATGATTAGCTATTCAGTAACCTTGCATGCAAATATAGGTATATTATTTATTATAACAATCCAGCTACAAATAACATATTTATAATACAATACAGCTCAACCTGGGAAAAACCAAGCTTCCTGTGATCCCAGCCAGCCAGTCTGTTCAACTCCCCATCTTTGTACAGCTTGGCTCACTGTTGCTAACATCTGCCAAGTCAGTACACAGACTTGGTGTGGTGATTGATGAGCAGCTATCTTTTTCTGACCACATTTCTACTGTTTCTTGTTCATGCAGGTTCACACTGTACAACATCTGCAAGATCAGACCTTATCTGACAGAATATGCACCACAACTTCGGGTCCAGGCTTTAAGTTTGTCTGGTCTACTACAATTTGCTCCTGGCGGGAGTAACTGCATGTGCTATCAAGCCTCTGTAGATGATTCCAAATCCACCGGCCCATCTTCCTTTCAACCAGCCAAGAGGGCACACGTCACTCCTCTCTTCAAATAGCTACATTGGCTCCCTGTAGCAGCACGCATCAAGTTCAAATCTTTGATGCTTGCCTATAGAATAGTCAATGGGTCAGCACCTGTGTATATGGAGACACTGGTGAAGTGCTATACTCCTGCTCGTCCACTCAAGTCTGCCAGGGAACAGCATCTGGTGAAACCACCTCTATGTGGCATCAAGTCTCAGTCCAGACTCTTTTACTGTGTGGTTCTGAATTGGTGGAACAGGCTGCCCACCTCCATCCATTACTGCTGACTTCCTCTATGTATTTAAGAAATGATTGAAGAACCATCTGTTCTGTGGATATATGTAAAATTGAAAAAAATAAATATGATACTTTATATTCTTGGTTATTTGTTTAATGTCTTTATTAATTTGTAATCTATGATTGTAAATGTATTAGATCTGTTCACTTGTGGCAAACAACTTTTGTTACCTGTGATATTACTCTGGCTGAACAAAAAGGCCCTAGCCTTATGCTACTCAATTATGTTTACAACTTTTGTAAGTGACTTTGGATGAAAGCGTTTGTTGAGCGAATAAAAGTAAATGTAAATGTAAAGTACATTGTAAATGGCATTGTTTTAAAGATGATAATCCAGTTAGCTACCCAGATAAATATTTCAAAATCACATAGCAGTATTTAATCATTTAGGCTGGAAATCACTTGGTATAAAAACATGAAAAGACCCTCTACAAAAATCAAGATAGATGGGGAGGAGTCATTAAATCCATCACTTTTCCAAACGTGCTTAATAATATCAAACATTCACATGGAGACGGCAGAAATTGTTTCAGCATCAGGTACAAGGCAGAGACCAAGAATGGATAGTCCATTGTAGTGTACAGTAATGCAAAAAGCCATGTTTGTTTATAGCTGGCCATGTTAGATTTATCACTCAAGCTAACCTTCATGTTTTTTTGTATATCTACAGTGATAGTTTAACAGGCCCCCCAGTTTTTAATTGTGCTCAACCACTTCTTATGTGATATAATTACACTATGTGTTGCATTAAAATAAGGTTACCTCTGTACCTCATTTATAAACAATAGTAACAAAGTGGTGCCTCCAACTTGAGTAATTAGTTGAAAATGCATATATCTGGTTTAAAAACATGCACAGTAATGTGGAACATGTAAACTTTGCATGGAGTAACAACAAATAAATTGAGGGATATTATTCTTAGACTTTACAATGCACTGGTGAGACCACATCTGGAATATTGTATGAAGTTCTGGTCACCACGCTTCCAAAAAGACAGAGCAGAACTTGAAGCTGAGCAGAGCAGAGTAACCAAGTGCATCCCAGAACTTAAGGACATGTCCTACTCTGGCAGTTGTAGGGAATTAAATCTGTTTAGTCTCAAGCAGAGGAGACTGCATGGGGACCTAATCCAGGTCTTCAAAATCTTCTGCCGCATTGATGAAGTAGAACCAGCAGATTTCTTTCAGCTTAAGGCTGAGTCGCATACTCGAGGGCACCAGTGGAAATTGAGGGGAAGGGCAATTAGGACTGAAGCCTTTCTTTATACAAAGAGTTGTGGGGACTTAGATTAAACTACCAGTTTATAGCAGAAACCTTCACAACCTTTTCAAAGTATCTGGAGGAGATATTGGGACAGCTTAGCTATAAGCTAAACAAATGAGCTTGATGAACTGAACTGTTTCTTTTTGCTTGTCAAATTTCTTATGATTTTCTTTTTAAGAGGGCCAAGATTTGAAACATTAGTCCATGGAGATGTAACGCTAGCACAATTTTCGTTACTGAATTCTTGAAATGATTTAAGTAAGGCTTCATGCAGTTCAAGATGCTCTCCGACTTTCACATTGTTGCTTTGTATTGTTTAACGTAAGCTAGCCTGTCATCAGTGCTGGGCACGAATCTTACAATGAATTGACTGACTCTCATAAACAAAATAAAATGAAAGCTTATGCTGGAAGCACTAATGTGTCATCAAAAATCAGCATAAAAAAAGAACACAGAAAACAATTCTCAACCCAAATACTGAGTATTGTACTCTCTGTTTAAAATGATCATGACAATTAAAGATTGCAGCTGTAACTGCAGTTTCATTTTTCTCTTTGAACAAAGAGCACAGATGTCAGAGGCCAATTTTGTTGGGTTTTTTTTTGGAGCTGCCAAGGAGTTTATAAGACAGCCACCGATCTGCATATTAAATGTAACCTTTATTGTTCACCAGGCAGGCTTAAATTCCACAGAATATTCAATAAGCTGCAAAAGCAGTAAGTAGTGACATTTTTTATTGTTACTACAACTGGGTTGTAGTTGAAAGGCAAACAGCACAAGTCAGAAAAAAACAAGTTATTGGGGGGCCTACCATTCTTATAGAGTAGGCCGTTTACAATATTCTGTATTTTTTGCACAAAAAAGCGGTGTTTCTGTCACAATTCAATCTCACAAACTCTCCCTGAACACTGTATAATATCTAGTTAAAGCCAGCAGTGTGTGAAATGGTATTTTAAAATAAATGAAACCGACTAGGATACAGAGGAGTGGAGGAATATTGCGATGTCAAGCTGACAGACAGGCTCTGAAAAGTAACAAGAGTTATCATCTTAAAGAAAACTGGATTAAATAAAACCCACGACCGATGGTGCATTTCCAACTCTGATATTGACACGGCAGTGGCGGGGGTTATTTTTCATTGTCTCATCAAGACAAAGCATTATGGGATATCAATCTCAGCCCCCCCCCCCCCCCCCCACCACCATCACCACCACCACCGACCACCACCACCCCCACTGTCACATAGACCTCATGTAAAGTGCTTTGTATACATTTTATTATGCTCTGCATTTTCCAGAGTTCAGTCTAGGCATGCACCTTTTAGTATTTACCAAAAGCGATAAAAATTGTCAAAGTAGGAATATGCAAATTTTTAAGTGGCTATGCTGAAAATCAAACCTGCTGAATATACATTTCTTCTCCCCGAATTTTACTTCTATGTTATCTGCTAGTTTTGTCATTTTCGCAGCATGCAGTCTTCAGATCTGTGCATCGTTAATTAGACTAATTAGTCAACATGATGGAGCTATGATTAGTCTTTTATTCCTGTATTCCAGTGGCGATTTCTTAACAATGCACGTGGGCCTTGTCTCTTTAATGTCACGGCCCAGGAACAGAGCCAACCTGTTTTACACCAAGTAAGCTTATTACGAAAAGCCCATGATTGATTGATTATGGGTATCCTTTAATTAGGGGATATCAAAGAGTGCTTTTATTTATTCTGTGAAGCTTGACATGTTGGGAGCAGCAAATAACCTCTCAGCAACTGTTTTTTAAAGATAAATGCCAGCATTTCTTGAACCGTGTGGTCAGATCAGTATTTAAAAAAAAAAAAAAAAAAAAAAAAAAAAAAAGAAAGGATTAGTATTTTCCCAGAAATCATGAACCTGTGCAGTCACAGATTAGTCAGACCCCAGAGACTAGAGCTATGGAGCAGAATTTGTGATGCCTGCAATGTGCACCTGCCGGACAGTGGCTATCAGTCTGCTGACCACATTTGACTTTTTTTTTTAATATTTCTTTCTTTGCGTTCAGCCTTTGATATTTGTTAAAAAGAAAATAGGCTCTTTTTGTAAAATCTCCTAGAAAGATTTGTTATGATTCTCTTTTATGACTTGCTTTACCACATCTGTCAACGGACAACTAAGTGTTTACAAATGATGCTCTATAAATTATGTGTGATTAAAATCTTTCTCTTGTCCCAGTAATGGCAATCATCAAAAGTGCAATAAAATGTCATTTACAAAGGCAATGTTTAAACTGTTTTCAATAAGACTTTATTTCAGGTCCATTATAATCTTCACTTGTGGTCCACAATAGGCTGTTAGAGTGATTTTATTTATTTCGTGGAGTTTGATGTGCGAAGTGAGAGAAATAAACAAAATGCATTTCAGCCAGAAACACAAGTTAGAGTCCACTCGCTGCGAGGCTGCAAGACTGCCTGCTGTCTGCACAAACAGATAATGATAATAATTTATTAAAACATAATTCAGTAGAGACTCCAAGGCATGGACCTGTCTAAATATACAAGGTATATTTTATATCTGCAGTACAATCAGAAAGTATTCAAACCTCTTTGCTTTTTTCACATTTTGTTATGGTTCAGCCTAATGCAAAAATTATTTAAATTCACATTTTGAGCAATACAGTACACTAGAATCACAAAGAAAAAACAGGATAGTAAAAATATTCACAAATTTATTAAAAATAAAAAACTGAAATATCACATTAACATAAGTATTCAGATAATTTTTTACAAATTTATTTAAAATAAAAACCTGAAATATCACATTAACACAAATATTCAGACCCTTTACTCAGTACTTAGTTGAAGCACCTTTGGCAGTGATACAGGGTCTGAATACTTTCCATAGTGTATATAGAGCATAAAAGTGTGCTAAACAATATAGTGTATAAATGATACTGTGGCGGGTGGGACGCCCCTTCTACACATGTTCTTGGGGGATCAACTATGGACTACTCAATACCTCCCCTGGGACGCTTGGTGGCAGTCTCCATGGCTGACAATGGTGCCTCAGTTTCCCGCAGGGCTCCAGGGAAATGGAGTCCTCCACAGCCCTGTTGGGATCTGGGGTGGCCGTCAGGAGGAGCTGCATAGGTCCCAGAGCCCTGCTGGACAAATCTTCAGCCCCACCCGGAAGTGCAACTGAAACCAGGTGGTCAAGCACCTGAAACACTTCCGGGTGGGCTATAAAAGGGGCCAGCCACCACCACTCAACGGTTGTGTTTAGTGCTTTGTTTGGGACTGTGTTGTGGCTGGGGGGTTCACGGGGAAGACGTGCCCTCCAGCTGAAGAAAAATAAACCTTTATTTGATTTTTATATTTGCTGGGTGCAAGAAGGCGCTATTGTTACAATAGATAGATAGATAGATAGATAGATAGATAGATAGATAGATAGATAGATAGATAGATAGATAGATACTTTATTAATCCCAATGGGAAATTCACAGGAGAAAGTGCACTGCTCCTGGAAGTACTGCAATACAAAGTCGATGTGCGGAGTGGACGGAGCAAGCCCCTATTCCATCTCCCTGTTCCAAAAATCAATTTAATATATGGTCCCCAGATAGGGGACGTATCAGATATTAAACTGATAAGAACAGATACTACACTTGATCTTAGCTAAAAGGCTGAGAAGCGATGATACAATACAATACAATACAACACAATACATATATATTTTATGTATAAACACACACTGAAGCATTAAGCACAGAACTATTTATTCACACAGTACCATTCCATACACCCAGATTGCCATTTTCTAACCTAAATGAATCCAGTTCAGAAATGCAGGGGTCTGGTGCAAAGTAGGAAATTGTCCATCACAGGGTCCCCAATTTTATACATCCACACTCACTCTAAAATTGATCAACGTTTAGAGCTGGCAAATAAAATACTGTACACATCCTCGGGACGTTTGAGCATCACACGCCGTCACACACGTGTGACACATAAGGAGCTGAGTGGACCAAGTGGAGGTAATTACCCGCCAGGCCAGGGGGTGGTGGGATGCACTGAATCTACCTCTGTTATCTCTGCAGGCCAAATACGGGAAAACTTGCCTGATTTAACATCACTTCCGGGTTCTGGTGCACAGACTAATGCTACTTCCGGTTCCGGCCAGATGACACCACTTCCGGTTCATGGTTTATAAAACCACCATCTTTCCGAACCTTATCAGTTCAGTTCAGGACTCAAAACAATGCACATGAGTGCTCCTAAAAAAACATTTTTTAGCCAGGGACAATATATGGGTAGCTGCCCCAAACCTTTTTGTGTGTATTGAGGCTTTTCATTTCACAACACATAAACATGAGATGTCTCCTGGAGCTGTGAGGCAGCAGCACTAACCATTGGACCAGCATGCTGCCTGCATCTTTTCTTATTGAGAAAGGGTATCATTATCCATATACCTATCATACATCTTCAAAATCTGTGAGCAAACAATTTTTCTGTGCCATAAGTGACAACACTACCACTACTACTACTAGAAAGGAACATAGATAGTGGCAGAAAAGAAACGGTACCACTAACAATTGTGGCACCCTATCTACTGTATATCTGTGTGTACCGCTGATTTTTCTCTCTTTTACACTATTACCTCATGATGAGTTATGGATATGAGTTAATGAGTTAAAGAAAAGAATACACAATTTCTGAGCTTTATTTTTCTACAAATGTTAACAAAACAATGTGTATTGAGTGAAAGCTATTTTTATTTGTAACCTTAGATTCATGGAGTATAAAATAAACAAGGTTTTGAGAATTCCCTAGTTAAGATTTTCAGAAAGTATTTGCACATCCTTTCAATGCCTTGTGTTCATTTTTTCCCATGGAAAAAGCTTTTCAAGAAATATTCAATGGCAGTTGCATTGAGACCTGCTGAGCAGAGCTGGTACATGAGAGACAAGAACAAATAATAAACAATGTACTTTAAGGCAGACAGTGCCTCATGGATCCAGCATACTGAGTTTAACCTCCACATCCAGTCTCTGGAATCTGCAATTTACTATCTATATATGTTTCTGTGGGCACTCTCTGTGTTTCCTCTCATATGCTAAAGGCTTATGTACAAGTATTAGGCTAATTGCCAATTTACTCCGTGTGTAAGCAAAGTTCTTCAATGATCTAGAGGCCAATTCATGGTTAATTCTTACCTGTTGCTGCATTAGATAGGCTTTACTTTCTATTGACCCTTCCTTGAATGAAGTAGGTTTGAGAATGTAATATTTTGTTATGCATGTATTTTAAGGAAGCTATAGTTGGTCACAGACATAAATATAATTTATTGCAAGTAACTCAGCCTTGGATTTCATTTGCTCCCTACATTAGGAACTGACCTCATTCTCTTAGGAACATCTGGTTGGCGTAAAGGAGGCCCCACCATTCACCATTCTGTTAAAAGGCTGTAAACATCACGAGTTCAATGATTAAGAAAGAAAGAAAGAAAGAAAGAAAGAAAGAAAGAAAGAAAGAAAGAAAGAAAGAAAGAAAGAAAGAAAGAAAGAAAGAAAGAAAGAAAGAAAGAAAGATCATCAAAAACCTATATCCCTGGCTCTACAGTGTCCTCTGCAATAGTTTTACAAAAGCATTAACATTTGTCATGGCTTTAGACAAGATTGAGCATACAAATTTCATTATGGAAAAACAAATACAGTCAGATTTTGTTTAGGTATTTAAGAGGTGTCAATTGTTGACAATATCTATTTTAGAAGAAGCAGAATGGCTTGAAGTCTCTGCTTTGGAGAATGGTGGTTCAAATTCTAATTAAATGGAAAATCAGTTTTATGGAACAGAAATAGAATTTTTATGGGTTGAGCAATATTTGCTTTCAATTGAAAAGAACAAGTGAAAGACAAAAAATGCTTTTCACACCATCATATTTCCTCCAAATGATTGCAAAGTCTCAGGTGCCTGCCACAAATTGCCAAAGAACAATCTTTATCATGTCACAAATGTTACAAACTACCAGAAGGGATTTTTGAGGATGCCATGTGACTGTCCCTTCACTTCATTTATTTTCTAAGATGTGTTGGTACCTTTCTTGAGTGATATCAGAAATTACATGATCAGAGTATTGTCACTGACACTACTACTATACTCTTGGAAGAGAGGAACACAAGGATCTAAAATTAATAATAATTATTATTATTGTGTTAATATTACTGAAAAATGAGAAATAAATATCAAGAAAGATGGAGGCTATTGATGAAAGTGTTCATTTTGACATTAAAAGAAAAGAAAATTGTAATGCAAAGGCAAAGTGTATATTAAGTTTGACTAAAGTCAGGTCAGTTGGGGTAGGACTGGGTTGTAGGGTGGGTTGTTGATGGCCCATGGATCTGCATTTAATAAAATAAAGCTAACAACTAAAGAAATTAATGTTATGAGTTTGGCTTGTTCCTTCTTTGTGATTTCTACATTCTATTGGGTTAGAAATCATTGTGAACTTCTCACACCTCCTATAAATATTTCAGAAAGCATACCAAACCATCACAACAACTTTAGATTGAAGGAATAAAGGTTGCAATCCTTTTAGGCGTCGTTGTTAATTTCTAGGTGAAAAACCAACTAAGTTTGTACTACAACTTCCAGTCACTTTCTTTTAGTTTATTTACCTCCATTTTCTGCTATTTCAAATTATACCCACACTCACCACAATCTAGAACTGGATGGGAATTGGATGAACTCACATAGGATGTGAATGTAGTCCACCATAAAGCTCACATTCAACAAAAGGTTCTGTTGTCAGCGGCAGATACAAAGCAGTTTATCTTTATGTATTCATTAGATATTATTATCCAAAGATAATTAAAAATCATAATGGATTGCATTTCTCAGAACTTGCGGCTCTAACAGATTAAGTAACTTTCTAATTTTTCCATGAGAGGGAATGGGAAGTGAAACTGCAACTTCATGTTTTATAGCCCAGTGCACTGGACTCATTGTGTGGCCTAGTGTCCAATATTCACTAATTTGAAAAATAATGAAGTAGGATTTCAAAGTTACAACCTACATAGACGGCGTTTATTAACTAACAGTTTTATGCCTCAGCTCAAACTCAATTTTAAGTTTGGACAGCATATAGGTTTGGGCAGATTTGTGGCAGATGAAATGTAATATAAACAAATGTAAAGTATTACATGTAGGAACAAAAATTGTTAGGTTTGATTACACAATAGGAGGTCTGAAAATTGAAAATTCCCAATATGAGAAGGATCTGGAAGTCACAGTGGACTCATCACTATTAACTTCCAGGAAGTGTTCAGAAGCCATTAAGAAGGCTAACAGAATGAAAGGTTATACAGCAGGATGTGCAGAGTACAAGTCCAAGGTGGATATGTTCAAGCATTATCATGCACTGGGGAGCTCTCACCCGGAGTGGTGTGTGCAGTTTTAGTCTCCAGGCTATGAAAAGGATATAGCAGTGCTAGAAAGAGTCCAGGCTGATTCCGGGGCTACAAGAGATGAGTTATGAGGAAAGATTAAAAGAGCTGAGCCTCTTTCAGGGTGTCCCGTTTAAGCTAAAGGAGATTATAAGGAGACATGATTGAAGTGTTTAAAATTATGAAGGGAATTAGTACACTGGATCGAGACTGTTATTTTAAAATAAGTGCGTCAAGAACACAGGTACACAGATGGAAACTTGTTAAGGGGTAATTTCACACAAACATTAGGAAGTTTGCCTTTACACACAGGACCATAGACATTTGTATAAGCTACCATGTGGTGTGGTAGACAGTAGGACTTCCAAAACCAGACATGAAGTTATTGTGGAACAATTCAGTGAATAGGACTGATGAGCTTTGTTGGACTGAACGGCCTGTTTTCATCTAAACCTTTATATAGTTGTAATATCCTAATGTAACTTCTTTCTCACCAGCACAACTTACCCATTCTTCATCATTCACTAAAGGAACAAAAAATATCTTGGATAGATGGATATTTTCCAGTGTGTACATACCATATAAAATCAACACATCACAGTATTGGTCTCTATTTTTAATCCACCTTAGTCTAATAGAGGTTAGGTGAAATATTCTGCTTATAATCAGAATGCTCTAGCTCAGTAATCCAATTGTGAACTAATTTACATGATAATAATAATAAAAAAACAACTTTTGCCCAGAAATAACACTTGATATAAAATATAAATGGTTTTATAACTCTCAGTAAAGATGGTGACAAAGTATTACCTGCAATTTCCTGAATACCTCTAGTACAGAACACACATTGAAGTCCAATTCATGAGTCTTTTTATGCTATTAAGTTGAAGCAAACTGTAGGAAACAGTCCTCAGAAACAGAGTTTTCAGATTTTAAACAAACTCTTTGCCTCTATAAGAAGTGTCTTATCAGTACATGTGTTGAAGACCTATTATATTATTACAAAGTTCTATTGTAAGAGTTGCCAGAATGGCAACTCATTTTGTGTTATTTTGTTTTGACCATAATTGAGACAATCAGCATTACTATGTGATAGTAAGCCTTGTCATTTTCTTCTTCTTCTTAGTTTCCTGTGGTGAAACGTGATGTCACTGTTTATCGAAACAAGTCACTTCTCCTGGCTTAAGGCCCCATCCACCTTAATAAGTGAATAAGTGTCTGAGTGTCTGTCTGTGAGCCCACTCAGTTTCTATGTCTCTGTCATTCCAAAAGATGGAGCATCACAAACATTAACACTACTTTTACGAATCCATACCAAATGTCATATAAGAGAGACATATGCATTGCATGGTGCAGTGCAAATGTTAACACTGAGGTCTATATTGATTACTTAGATTTCAACTCATCTTAGATGGGTGGCAAAGCTGCTAGTAAATTGGAGGCAATGTCATCAGAGCTGGCACCAGAGGTTCATACACAGAATTCCAACAAATCATGTAAAAAAAGCCCACACTACGGACCATTGTAGAATGAACCGGTGGTGACTGAGTGGCTGCTTGGCTTTGGTCAACTAGACTTTCACTTTGCCTTTTTCTCATAGACTGTTTGTCTCCAGGAGCTAGTTTTTCCATAATCTGTATAAAGTGGAGTTTTGTTTTCCTCTACTTTTTTGTCAGCTGTTATATTCTACTTTACATTACAATTACTGAGATTACCATCATTATATGACAATATAAATATATTTTAATAAGTGCATTAAATGCTTAGAAATGTGTGCATATGTTAAGTGATTTTAACTCTGCCATATTTGTAAATGTATACAGTATTCTGAACTACTCCAGTGGGAAGCACACTTTATAAAAATAAATTGAGCTCAATGAAATTCTCTTGTGCAGAAGTTTAATCTAATAGTAAGGCAAAGGTAACTAATTGCCTGTCTCACTGAAGTTAAAAATCACAGATTCCCTTTTATGAATAACTAGGATTTTTTAACAAGAAAAACTGTATTTTTAGGACAATAAAAAAAAATATATATATTATTTTTTTTTTACCTGTCAAAAGTTAAATATGTATGTGTTCTTGTCATAAGAAAAAGTACTGTAAGATTTGCAATCTGTTGTTTTCAACCAGCCAGCAGACTGTGTCACTAAGGTGTTTTCGCATTTAGCAATGGCAAATGAGGTCTACTAGTCTCTCACAGACACACATGCTCTCTCCCTGGTGCTGATCATGAATAATGTGCTTAGTCAGACAAAATCAAAAGTGGCCCCGGCTTCCCTTCCGTCAGACACAAAAGCCAACCCTCAAGGATGATAAATTCCATCCGAGGGTCAGGCCTGTTTTCTGCTATTTGAATAAATTGTGGATATCACTCATAAAACATAGACAATTTTTCGCCAAACAATTCCCTTTTTTGTTTTTAAATTTAAATTCTGCTGCTGCCTCCTCATAATTTAACAGCTCATTCACTTTTGTAGTATGACAGAGGAAGCATTGGCTCCAAATAGCCTGTACAGTGCAAGTTGTCGAACAGCCAGCAATAAGCAATTAAATTTTATTCACTGGCAATTGATCTGCCAATTGTCTAATTTGAAAACAATGATTTCTGCCAAGTTTAGATTAAAATTAATTAAACTGCAAAGCAACATAAATAAATATATGTATGGGACCCATTGATGTGTAATTTACATCCTGGGACACATGATACTTGGACTGCCTCCAATGGATGTCTCTTGTTTCTATAAAAAGGAAAACACATGCAACAAGAGTGTTACTTTTTAATTTTTGAACCCATCTTGTACAGTATAGTGTTGTAGAAAGCTGAAGCCTGTTCCACCTGAATTGGGCACAAAACAGGAAACTCACGGCCATCTCTCACAGCGTTCTACTTTAGAGTTTCTAATTAACTAAGCAAACACATCTTACAGAAGTGAAAGATTACCAGATTATCTGGAGAAGACCAACAGAGGTATGCAGAGAATGTGCAAACTTCATGCAAACAGATCAGGATCTGAACCGAGTCCTCTAGGGGCAGAGGTCACAGTGCTATCAAGCCCCCTCAAGCACAAATTATTCCATTGCTTACTACTATAAATGACATGTATCCTTTCTGATATTCACTAAGAATTCAACATAGTAATAATGTAAGACTGCCTGTCCAAAAAGGCCAAATAGAAGATACAGTGTGACATGAATTGAAGACTAATACATTTTTTAAATGTGCTACTCACCTTTGAAATCAACACAACAACTTCAGTTTTCTGACACCCTTTCTAAAATTCTGATGATTGAAATTTATTGTAGAGGTTTCAATTGAGTCAAATATTTTTTCTCTTCCTAAATACAAATTTACTCTTGGTGAAAATGTACCTGATGTTACACACAAATTTTAATGTTTTGGAATATGTAGGATGCTATTTTTCAATTGTTTTGGATTTTCTTTGCATTTTCAGATTAAGGTTACATTTTATTGTTATTTTATATGTTAGTACTGCAATTTTTGATAGATAGATAGATAGATAGATAGATAGATAGATAGATAGATAGATAGATAGATAGATAGATAGATAGATAGATAGATAGATAGATAGATAGATAGATAGATAGATAGATAGATAGATAGGTCACAGAAATCATAAAGGTTTGGGGCAGCCACCTGTATATTGTTTCCCGGCTGCAAAACTGAAGTCAATTTAATAGAGATGTTTACAGGTTTGAGTCCAAAATAGTACTGAGCTTATCAAGGTAAGATGGTAGCTTTAAAGGCCGGTAAAGGAATTGACATCACTGGGACCGGAACCAGAAGTGACGTTGACGGGACCAGAAGTGACGTCATCATTGGCGTCTCCGGAAAAACGGAAATGACATCATCAGGACCGGAAGTGGCATCGTCATTGGCGCCGGAACCCTGCGGGATTTCCTGTGAATGGTCTGCAAGAGACTGAGAGAGACAGTCAGTGCACCCCCTGGTCTGCCGTGGTATTACTATCATTTAGGCCCTTAGCTGCCTCCCAATTGCACGTGTGTGACAATAGATAGAACTTTATTTGTCCCCGGGTGAGATTAGACTTTTTACAGAAGCTCTTTAAATAAATAAATAAATAATAAATAGGTAGATAAGTAAGTAAGTAAATAAACAAACTCACATACACACTTTGGTCTGAACAAAGAACAAAATTAAAGAAAGGAAATGTGGCAGTCCTAGTCAATTTGAGCCATTATACAGGCTTATTGCCATTGGTATAAAGGAGCCCTAGTAGTGTTTCTAGACACACTTCTGTTGAATAATTCATTAGAGAGGATGTGCAGCATTTTTCTACTTCGCTACCACCCCCAGAGTGTCCAGAGTGGATCCCATAACTGAGCATGCACTTTTAGTTAGAATCTTGCCATTTTGTATATTTTCTTATGGCTATGGACTTCTTGTTGGTAACAGTGGCCCTTCACTACTACATGGTGCCAAGTAGTTGCCAGAATTTTAGATGTTGGCAGACTGTCATCTGCATCTAAGTGTCTGGATCATCCAAACAGAACTGTATGCAGCTAGCAAGCATCAAAATCTTTTTCGGCAGTCAGGAATTTGCATAGTTTAATGACATTGATATTTGATTAATGTATTTTGGTACTCGTTGCTGATTTTGACCTTAGCCCATTTTGACGTTGTGTTTCATTCCCATGTCCTATTTTTTGGGTTATTTTTTTTCCATTTTTTTCCCGACAGTCAAGTTCTGTGATAACTAACAGTAAAAGCGCGGTACCAGTAGAGGTTCAGTGTTCCTGTTGTTTCGGCCAGCATGCACCATTACATGACCGGGAGGCCAGTTTGTTGGAAGAACACAGGGAGAATTGTTACACAGACTATTTACCTCCCTGATACAATAGGTGGCAGTCCTCTTGGATGACGGTGCCTAATTGGATGGCTGCAGGGCAGGCTAGGAGTTGTAGTCCGGTAGCACAGCCCACTGGTGTTACATATGTGCCATCAGGGGTACATGTGGGAACAAATTATCCTTACTTCAGGGAATTTCCACCTGACCTGGAAGTACCTCCAGTTGGTAATGTCATGATACCGGAATTGCTTCCAGGTCCGGCATAAAAGAGGCACAGTTTCCTGTATGAGTGGTCAGAGTCAGGAGGCAGTGGACAAAGATTGCCAGGAAAAGAGAAAAAAAAAGGAGAAGGTAGCAAAAGGAGTATGGTGAAATTGTTACATCACATTAACAGTTTTATATTATAACTAGTCATTAAGCCTGTTACAATAACGGGTGCTAGAACAGTAGTGCATAAACATTAGTAGGAACAGTCTATATTAAATGGCAAGGGACCTTGACCTCATTCTTTATGTTGGTCATATTTTTCTTTGTCTTTCAGCCTTTCTTTTGTTGATGTTTACTTGCTGAGCTGACCGTTCTTCGTGGGCTGCCGCCGTGTATTGTGTGTCTTTAATTTTCTGTGACAGTAATACTGTCTTGAACATCCGTAATATACCTTTAATTTTTTCTGCTGGTAATACAGGCGTGCGCGTCAGTAATATGCCTTTAATTTTCTCTGACAGTAATACTGGCTTGTATGTGGCTGTAATATGCGTCACTGTATTGTGTACCTTTAATTTCCTCTCGCAGTAATACTGGTTTGTATTTCCGTAAAACGCCTGTAACTTTCTCTGACAGTAATATCACGCATCGCACAGTGCCCCGCGCATGCACACTTCACCAGAAGACACACACACACGGACACCTGGACGCACACAGGGATTTTATTAAAGAGGATAAATCATAATTTGAGTTTATATTTGTGTTGGTGTATTGGAGGGTTTTGGAGCTTCCTTATTGTTCCATAGCTCTTCTTCTATCCTGTTGTTGAGTTGCACATAGAGGAACATAATACGGTATCTGCGCAAATAATGTTATAGTTGTCATTTGCCCCTTTAAATTTATTCATCCACCTCTGCTTAATAAACCTTCTATTTTATTTTTGGTTACTCTTTCTGTTGTAATTTAGTCACACATGAAAGGAAGAGCATGCTACATAGAAATGCACATTCTGTTACAGAGATTACATTTTTTCTGAAGGAAAATGGAAATCTTTTAATGAGTTAAAAAGGAAAATAACTGTATGACCAAAATGGAAAACACATATTCTGACTTGGCAGCAATTTTGAATATTGGGGAATGAAATTTGCAAAGCAAGGAGTTTTGATGATTGCAAACCCATTGTGATACTAGAAATGGTGTCTGTTCAGTGTTTGCATGTTCTTCCTGTGTTTGCTTTTTTTTTTGGCATTATGGCTCCAAATATGCCCCCTTTTAGTGGGCTTCGGTTATTTCATGTGTGAGTGATTGAGGCTGCAGAAACAACAAATGTATCAGAAGCCAGGTAAGAAGTAAACCTGCATAAGGGACCTCATGGTACATGGTACATCTCATGGTACACTAATGTTCTAACCCACACTCATTCACACAATGTTGACTTTATGTCACTGGCCAGCTTAACATGCATATCTTTGCAATATGGTAGAACACCGCTACACAGACATTGGGAGAATGTGTGCACCTGAAGTAGAGAGTTGGAGTCAAATTAGATATCTGGGCCTATAAACTGGCAGTCCCAACCACCGTGCCAGCCCGATAACCACATCACAGTTTAAGCAGTCAACATTGTCAGCTCATTCAATATGGTAAGGAGCATTGAACTGCTCTGCAAGATAAAAAGAAGTCTTAAACATCCATATAATTAAACAAGATTTCATTTGGCGGATCTCCTTCAGTAATCTAGACAGTGCAGTCAGAAACAAAGATGCTGTAGTTTAGGAGCTGTGCTCATTATCAGTGTCTTCAGATGTGGGTACTTTTCAGAGACAATAACAACACAGAATCAATTAGCAGCTATTTTTGCTGAGGTATAACAGGGACTCCATCACATTCCTGTGCCAAGAGTAATAAAAATGGCAGGTTTGCAGCTGTATGGTATAATTCAGTATAATGGCTGCTGATAATTCAGCTTCAACATCTTCTCATTTTCTGCCTCATGTTTGAAATGGGTCATTGAAAGGCTTTATTTTCTTTTGTCACAGAGAGTCAGTTAGCTACAAGGTTGAACATCTGACATTTTTAACATACAGTTTACTTTTGTAGTTTACTGTAAAATAAATATTATTTAATCTTTATTTCATATAGTGCCTTTCATAGATAGCACCATACATAGGCATGTGGTATCATCTATTCATTTTAAATACTGCATTTTCCCATTGAAATTATGAAAGGAATGTACATAATATAAAGATGCAGCTAGTCCGCTCTAGAGGACCATCACCACATTATCCAGTAAAATTATCCATCCAGCCTTTCTTAATGCCAGGCTATGAGAGCTGTAGCCAGCCAACTGTGGATAGGGTAATCGTAGGGCACACCATCACACATACATACCCACATTCCCTCACTCCAGACCAATCACATGGGTCCTAGGCTAGTTAGCACACAGTCTGCTCCAGTCTGTAATTCTACATCAAAGACACTTGTGCTGGCTCCAAAGTTCCATGATCCTCTCCTCTGTTTGCGAGGTCAATAACGTTTATTTATCTTGGTTTCTTGTGAGCATTGTATGCATTGTACTTCTGGCTGAGCTCTCATTGGGTCTCAACTCTTGAAAACACCAATGCCCTCCCCTATGACCTATGGGAAGATCAAACTTGTTAGATTTCATCATGGCTAGTCACAGTACACTATGAAGGAGTCACCGGGGATGTCATGGTACATGAGTGGTGGTCTCAGCCGTGTGTAGTGACTGTCTATAACTCACTAGGATTCAAAATCTCTGGAAATATTTTGTGTTGTGATGAAAGCTTAACACATATTTTTTCTGGAAAAAGGAATGAATCTGGAACACGTAGAAAATTAAATATTATAGATGTGCAAAGACCCCACAGAGCACCTGAACCTGGATCTGAACACAAGTTCTTATTGTCATGAGGGCACACTGCTAGCAGCTTTGCTCTCTAACTAAGCATGGAATGGTAAAGAATTCCAGCTTTTATTATTGCCTTTTTAGTTAATAATATTATGAGCATAGCTCTGTTAAAACATCTTAATTTTCTAAAGTGAAAAAAGTCCCCTTTTCAGTCTTTTTATGCCATAATGTTCTGCTAAGAATCAGTCCTGCCATGTGAGAATTAAGACTTTGTCCACAACTGTCAACTCTCTTTCTGGCTTGGTTTATGGGATAATGATCTTTAATGTACTTACAAAAATTAGTAGCTAGCAGTTACTTGAGATGTCACTGCATAAATTGCTAATCACATGACACTTTTTGACTTTCTAGCCAGGCTTGGGGCAGATGACTCATGGTTTTGGCCCAAACATTTCATATCTTAAACTATAGCATTAGTCAAAGAGATCTGTGCCTCAGTGCACACCTACCCCACGTATATAATGAAATGCCAGGGAACATCAAGCTTGAACATCAGTATCTAGGCCAATGAAAAGATTCGTATCCATCTGCAAGGTCTTGCAAAGTAGTTATTTATTCATTGTGTGCTAAAATGAAGTATTCAACCCTGAAACCAAGGCTTTATGAACTGTGTCTTTGTAAGCTGTCTGTATTCGGTTGTCATGGCTCATGCAGCAAGAGGACATGAATGTGATTCAAATGATTTCTCAATATTGCTAATCCATATCATTTATTTCATGTATTCCTTGGTACTTTAAATAAACCCATTACCATCAAGATATATGGTCAGGACAGTTAATGATCAAAAATACTCTACATCTTGAGCTCGTCAGTCCTGTCCTGGTCTATCCATCCGTCTCTGTACAGTTAAACAACCACAACACCTCACTATAAGAAACACATTATTAATAGTAAGAGAACTTGTGCCTGCTGGTTAATGTGTGGAAAATCAAGACTTTTATAAATAAATCTATTAACTTTCACATCTCCGTGTTTGCTCTTCAGCTCATTTTGTCTAAGTAAAGAGCTGTAGGGAGACTGAACACCAGCACATATTCACTAATATTTTTGATTTATTAATGCAAGATACATGTCTTTGGAATAATAGATGTAAAAAACCTATATACAAACGGGGAGAACATGAAAACTCCATGTAGACAGCGTGCAGGTCGTATCCCTGGTGCTGTGAGGTAACATTGCTAACCTCTACGCCATTGTGACACCCAGACACCATAAACAGATTTGACATACTTCAAATTAAACGGGTAGTAAAGCAGGCATTAAAAGGCATATAGGGATCATGCTGAGAGGGGCAATGTCAGGTTGGGAAGAGGACAGGATTCTAGGTTGTGCTAGGGAGGGACTGCTGCATGGAGCCAATTTGAAAAATAAAATATAGTCTTCACCCGGAGAAAGGATATTTTAAAATGTTTAAAAGCATATCATTTATATTTGATGCATCTCAGCAAATGAATATAAAGCCGCTTTACTTGAATATGATTAGCAAATGCGATATCACACATGAAGGTATATCCCACATACATATTTAAAATTAAATGTGTGAAATTTTAACATTTTTTTTTACTCATGTTATATATTTTATTGGCAGAATTTTATTCAACATTATGGCATGTTCCGTAGCATAACGATCATGTAAGAGCATAATTTCCATTCATAATTAATTAACAGTTTAGTTGTGCAATGCATCCTTTTTCAATGTTCAGTACCCTTTTTTATTTTAACATTAATCACTCATATTAAAAAGCTTTGAAGATAAGGCATTAAGTTTGCGAGCTGTATCCTGGATTGGCATGATAATATTATACTATAATAAATCACTACTGTAACAGAGCTCTCTCCTGTATCAACTTGTACCCATCACAACACACACCCATAGAATATAAATCAACAGGCAGCTTTACTAAATGTTTTCATGTTCTCGCTCACTCTAAGCAAAAAAATCAAAAACTGAAATAAGCCATAATCAAAACTGGCTCCTTGTATAAGTCATTTACCCTTCACCACAGCATCTGGGGTACATAATCACTCATTAGCACTTTCACACATTCATTCATCTTCCCCACAGGCCTGTCCTTCAGCGCCACCACTTGAAGCTTTACTAGTCCCATCTCAGCTTCACTTGTGAAGAGACTCGGTTTGAGTTTGACCTTTAAATCTTCTGTTGGTGCCTGACCTTGTGCACAGATAAACAAAAAAACAAGGTAAGAAAATACTGGTTACATTATTCCAGTGGACGTGAAACTGTATTCATCTCAGTATTACAGATTTCCTCATGTTGGTTTTGTTTTGCTGTAAAAGACAGACTGTTTGCCTTTTGTCACTTACATGAAACCAATATAAACTTGCTAGGTCTGAAAGCAGTCTCTGGAGACGATATCCGTGTGATTAGTGAGCAGAAGGTGAACTCTTTGATTTTCAAGGTGATCGGTTCTAGGAAGAAAGTGTCCTGCAGCTTTTTTATATCATTCTCCTAGTCTTTGAAATAATAAATGTCTATTTCCTACATTTAGTCAAATTTTATCTTTCAGCAAAATCCCCTAAACACAACAAAAACTATAAGGTACTTGATGGCTTATATGGTAACTATAATTTTTATAGCTTTGTATGAAATACTGCATATTATTGTATTATACCACAATGTTATTTTTGCATGATTACGTTGTACCTGATGCAATAACTATTATGTTATTACAGGTTCAGTTCTTGGACTTGAACCTACAACTAGTCCAGATGTTAACAACAACAACAACATTTATTTATATAGCACATTTTCTTACAAATAATGCAGCTTAAAGTTAAATGAAAAGCTTGCTGACATATCCTACAAAATAAATAAAAAAAATTCTGTAACCTGCACTCTGCTCATTGCATTGTACGCTCCATATAAATTCAGTCACACTTTTCAATGTAAAGGGGTGTCCATGCCAGTCTCAACCCAACAGGAATTTTCACAAGTTGATTCATTTCCAGACTTAAAATGGTGACCCTCTAACGACTGACTTTAACACTGAGAGGAAAAACAAGCTACTTAGTCGCTTCAGCTAAAGGAACATTCCTGCAGCCCAGAAAGCTGTAATCACTCTTCTTCAGTGCAGATTAGTGATATTACTGCCCACAGTCCAAGTGCTTTATTCCTTAACTCAGTTTCTTTTCCATATTACCCATTTATTCATTCATTTTCAATCTTGCTTAATCCAATTCTGGGGATGAATGGATGGATGAAGGCTAGCCCAGCAGCAATGAGCGCCAAGCAGGAAACAAATTCAGAACAGGACACCATGTTCATCACAAATCACCCTCACACTCACTGATATGGGGCCAATTTAGGTTTCTCAGTTGACCCAATGTCAAGGTCTTTAGAAGTGGGAGGAAAACTGAAATATCCTGAGAGAACGTACAGACTCCACACAGAAAGTGATAGGTCTGGAATTTAAACCTAATGTCCTGGACAGCATCACTAACTACTGTGCCACTGCATTGATAATTATTATATGATATTATATTATATTATATTATATTATATTATATTATATTATATTATATTATATTATATTATATTATATTATATTATCAATTGAGTCTACATTTTGAAACACTACTGGAATTTTGACCAATATAATAACAAATTAAAAGGCTGCAAGAAATTTGGACTGAGGTTATTGTAATAAAACATGAATAATTTTCTGGTACAAAATAAGTCTGCGAAAAACTAATTAATATGAAGTAATACATGTAATAAAATTATATACATGTTCAAAAAGACAGTTCATAAAATTTTATTTTACCTACTATATGACAGTTCATTTCTGTAATCGATAATAAATGACAAAATGCTGTGCCTTTGTACTTTCCTGTGTAATATATGTGTAGTATTAATAAAATTCTCATAAAATATAGGAGCACCCTAAAATTATATGGGTATTTAGTGAGTAAAGACTCTTTCATAGACTTTACTGCTGTGGCAAATGAAAAAAAAAATCAAAGTAGATCAGCTTGCTTCTGGCAGTATGTATTTAAGTGCAAAGTCATGTGAAAAAAATTAGCAGTAAGCAGCATTTCCAGTACATTCAAACTTCACTCACATTGAACAAGCATATTTTAATGAATATGTTGTATAAGCAAAATAATGCATTAGAAATAATACATACAGTATATATGTAACAAAACACACAGAATATCATATTAAGAAAGGTGCAGTGCCATAACTAACTCTGAGAATTCAATGTGAACCTAAAACAGTTTTCAGATCCCGTGTTGCCTAACTCATTGTGCCTTAAGCATAAGTAAAACATTAACAGTATGGATTTACATTTATCAGTACAAAATATAAAACCCTGCTTCAACAATATTTTTATTGGTGTAAAATATAAAGGTCAAGATTCATTTGGTACACAATTGGATAATTTTATCAAAAGGAAAGCAAAAGGTTTTTGCTTTAAGGACATAACTGGTAAAATCAGTTTTTAAAATGATTAGAGGTCCTGGAGCCTTGACTTAAGTCTGTCTTATTTGTCTGTCATGACTTCCTTCAGAAATGCAGGATGTACGATATATCCACATCTCTTTCTTTATTTCCACAACTCACACCTTGCACACCCTGATTTAATGTGTAAAGTGTACCCATTACCAGTTTTCTTCATTTGCCTCCTAGTGCTGTGGTAATATGTATGATGCATTATTATGTTTTAAAAAAAAAAAATCGCCAGTAGACAGCAAGTAGGATACCATACTGTAAAATGGATTACTACATATGCCAAAATAAACATACAGTGTACTAACTCAGTAAGTTAAAATGACACTCTTAGATGAACGGAAGGACTGTGGAAAAGGTATTTTTCAATTATAATAACAAACTGTTGAATCTTCTTAACTCTGAAATGCAATCTCATTATCACCAAATACCTTGAAGGGATTGTTTTACATTTTGTGGAAGTAATAAGGAAAAAACAAAAATACAACAACCATTAAATGAATGTTCCTTTTATCATTTTGTGCTAGTTTACTGGTCAGTGGATTTACTGCTTATGTCTGTAATCTCATTTGTTACAATTTCAGCTTAAATAAAGACCTGTTTCATTACAATGATACCACACTTACCAGCAGACTTGATGTAGGCTCTGTTTTAATAGCACAAAACATAACAACACTTTAGAAGTCTTGGGAATATTCATGTGTGGGTTATATTTTCTGTGAAGAAATAATGAAGCTTTAGAAATGTATTATATATTATATTTGTAATAAGTCCATCTGAATTTGAAATTAGAAAGAAATATATATCATGAGATTATGCCACACTGTAAAAGTGACAGGCCTTTTTGTTATATTTTATATAAAAAACAGACACCATCGTATTGGAAACTGACCCCTTTTTCCATTAAAAACATAAACCTTTTAATCTGTCAATTGTTAAAACTGGAAAGGGAATGCTTTATGATCAGACAGTATTTGAGGGCCCATAAAATCATGTGCTGAATTGCTTTGTTTATGCCTTTTGATTGCTGCGCAGTAGTGGCACAATTTTGATCAACACTGCCCTCTGCTGTACTGCTGTTGTTTCTATTTGCTGGGAATCTTTTGTAAAATACTTGGTTTATTAATTCATTAATATTTTTGGTTTGGTTAAGTATCAATATTTAATTTTAAATTAATGGGATATTAGAGTAATCTGTTGGTGAAACACAACCTCATCTTCTTCCAGCACAGTGCTTTTTTTTCCCTTTCTCATTCTATTAGGGAAAATCAACTCCCAAAGGCTAGGGTCAAACCTATGTTGGTCATACTGCAGCTTCCTGCTTAAATATCTTTATGTTCTATGCTTCTTATTCATTAATTACCATAATTCTAAAAGATGAGAGCTATAGCACAATCATCCTGAACCTAAGTTCATGCAGGCTAGTATTTTATTTGCAGTATGTGAAAATTTATTCATACTTCACTTATATAGCTTGCAAGTCCACATTGTTTCAGGAACTACAAGGATTTCTGTATATATATTTTTGCTATTTAGCAACACATGAGATACCACAAAAAAACAAACAAAAATACTATATATAACTTTCTCATCTATCTATCTATCTACAATATATGCATACATACACAACAGACAGACAGATAGATAGATAGATAGATAGATAGATAGATAGATAGATAGATAGATAGATAGATAGATAGATAGATAGATAGATAGATAGATAGATAGATAGATAGATAGATAGATAGATAGATAGATAGATAGATAGATAGATTTTTTGGCTGGATCTAGCAGACAATTTGTTATTTATTTATTTCACAGCAATGTAAGATTTAATTGTTTAAATTAGTGTACAGGTATATCACTTTCAAAGATAGGGTCAACACTCAATATTTATAGATAGATAGATAGATAGATAGATAGATAGATAGATAGATAGATAGATAGATAGATAGATAGATAGATAGATAGATAGATAGATAGATAGATAGATAGATAGATAGATACTTTATTAATCCCAATGGGAAATTCACATTCTCCAGCAGCAGCATAATGATACAATAAATAATATTAAATTAAAGAATGATAATAAGTCAGGTGAAAAACAGACAATAACTTATATCAGTAAAGTCAAATTATTTACACTTTAAACTGCTTCTTTGAATGCTACCTTAGCAATATATAAGGGTGTTTCATAGCTGGATTCTGTCTGATACAATAAGGCTAGAGTAAATACAATAAATATACTTTAGAAAGATGTAGCCCTGTGAGATTGTAATTCTATAATAATGTATTTAATTAGCAACAGTGTCCCAGTGCTATGCATTACCCAGCCATCCGTTTTCAGGGTAATTTGGGGGGCCGAGCCAATCCCGGCAGCAGAAACAGGCCATGCATTGGACACAAGGACAAGGAGCCACCCATGCATACACGGGGCAATTTCAAAACACCAATTAGCCTAACAGCATAACATCTGACAGAGAGAAGAATTCAGAGTCCTGCACAAACATGTAGAGGACACTCAAGCTATGCACAAATAGATTTAAAATGATTAGTAGCAAATTGGATGTCTAATTCTTAGAAATGTAGAAATGTTAAAACATTTTAAGCTTTGATAATTTACTACCTTGTCAGTTTGGTGATTGGACCCCCTACCCTGCATGCTGCAAGGGAGCTGCTAATGTTAGTCATTTTGTTACAAAACCACAACTGAAAGCATGAGCATTTTGATGCCTCCAATCAGATTTGGGTTTTAATTATGCATTTAGACAAATTCACTTTCTGTTTTAACTGTAAGCATGAAATTATTGCCTGACATTTTTACATGAGCATTAATTCTCCCTAGGCTGCCCTACTGCAAACATATGACATTCTGCTTTCTAATGTGTGTGGAAGCATTTAAGAAAAATACTGAAGGCTGACCTGATTTACCCAACCGAGTGCCCAATTTCAACAGAAGATAACTGGAGTTTGAAAAAAAGTATTAGAAATTGGAAAATACTGCTCTAATGCCTTCATTGCTTCCTGACATCTTTAAACAATTTACGTATAAACAATGATTACTAAGACCATCACTCAAAAGCAATGTGCTCTGAAAACAAGTGATGTTGTCTTTATAAATCACTTAAACAAATTTACCTTTCAATCAAATGTATACCATTGAATAATTATTATTAAGACAATTGCTTAAAAAGAATGTGTGCTCAAAAACTACTAATGCTGTCATTAAAAAATTTTAATATGTCGCCTTTGAATCAAATGTAAGCCATTATTGATTTCAGTGAACTTTCAATCAGAGAAACTGAAAAGAAAATATTTTGCATTACAAAAACAAACACTGAACATTTTAGATGCATTTTGATGGATTACAAATGTGTACACGGCAGGTACACACATATGGAGCTTAGGGCAGAGGTAGTGGGGGGTTTATGACCTAGAAATGCTTTTAAGTAATTAATGTCTAAAAATGAATGCTGGCTAAGGATGCATTAATTAGTCTGGACTATCACTGTCTATTATCTACTTTTGTCATTAGGAACATTCTTACAAAGTGTTTAATTTAATTGATAGTGTGAAGGAAGATCATAAAATCTAGCTAAATCACACAGAGAAGCGGAAAAAAGTTAATTAGCAGACTTATTACACTTAGGAGACATTCATAAAGCATTAAATTCCAAGAAACCCTATTCTCATTACACTTGAACAGGGTAATTGGATTTCTAATAGATAAGTAATTAGAAAATCTCAAACTTTGAATTTTTCCTTTTAAATCTTCACTTTTTCAATATCTCCAACTTTTTTTCAAATACAATAAAACGAAAATACCTTTCTTATAAATTACTGTAATCATCAGCTCTCTCTGTGTTTACACAAAGTCACGTATATATTTTTAGAAAGTATACAAAGAAATGATAGCTTTTAAACTAGAATTCATAAGATGTCTCATGCCTTTAAATATGCTCTTGTGTAGCTTTAACTTCAAAAATAATATTATTGCACTATTTCATTGAAGGAATATATCGGTAATAGAATAAATGACTACTCAATGAAATATCCCACATCAGCAAGAATACACTCTGCATAATATGACATAAAAAAGGATAATATCATTAAAGGGTGTTATTGTGTCTATGGAGTATCTTTCTGATCTTTAATTTATTCCTACAGTATATTTTGTACAGAATTCAGGGCATTGTCATTAGGTTGCATTTCCATATTACATTACTACAGCAATATACTTCTTTGAATTATTAAAATAACTTAAGTTAGCACCTGTAATTTGGGGTACCAGTCTATCACAGGGCACAGTCCGTTATTCACTCATACGTCATACCTACCCTTCCACTTACTGGGCCAAACTGGAGTCATTGGTCAATCTGATATGTACATTTCTTAGTTGCAGTTCTCCTTTTAATTCCTCAGTACACACAACTACTATTCCTGCTGATTGTAAAAATGTTCATGTGAAACCCTTTGTAAAGTAAACACATTCTGAACTCATCTGCTATTGAGAATTATCATCCAGTCACCCTTCTGCCATATCTATCAAAGACATTGACATGTATAGTTCTCTTTGTTTCTGTCCAAAGGCACTCTAAGACCTTCTCTAATCTGCTGTGCACAGACATCATTTCATTGTTCTACTTTCAGTCAGAAAGGTTTTTGACTTGGCTTGAGCTGCACCCCTATTTTTGGTTGTTATCCTTTCAATAATTTTTCAGCTTTTTATATGATTAACCACTACTTTAATTATGTCTTTCCTCCTTCACACATCCTTTCCTTCAGTGGATTAATTCAGCGTCTGTTACTTTGCCTATTCCTTATATTTTTACTTAACATTGAATTAGATTGAGAGTGTTTGAGAATGCCATGTTATGTACATCATTCGATGCCTTAACATGTGATATACCACAAGCCCAGAACAGGTGCATTAGCAAATACTCAGCATGGGTTCGGATGAGGAAGGTTGTGTTTCACTAATATGCTGGAAATTCATGAGGAAGAAACAAAAACATACAATAAGAGGGGTGCATATAATACTATTTATCTTGATTTTCGGAAAACTTTTGATAAGGTACCATATGAATGGTCAGAGACCAAAATAAAAGAATCGGTAATTCATTACATGGTCTGTACGTCGATACAAAATTGGCTCAAACACAGGAAGCAAATGGTAATGAAGAGGGAAACTTTTTCAGAATTTGTACCAGAATGTGTACGTGAGGAATCAGTGTTGGGTCTGCTTCTCTTTTTAAAATTCATAAAAGATCTGGGCAAGAATGTATTTAGTAAGCTGGTTAAGTTTGCAGATAATACCAAATTAGGTGGAACAGCAGATACTGTAGAATAACCTGAATTGTTACGGAGGGCTTTGGACAGTATACAAGGTTGGGTAGATGTGTGTCAGATGAAATTCTATGTAAATAAATATGAATTATTACATATAAGAAATGAAAAAGTAAAATTTCAAAATATAATGGGAGGTCTGAAACTTTATGAGAAAGACCTAGGAGTCACAGTGGACTCATCACTGTCTACAAATAAGTGATGAAGAAAAAGTATAAAGAAGTGATCAAGTAAGGTAATGGGATGCTAGGTTATATATTTAGATGTGTGGTGTAAAAGTCATGCTTAAGTTATACAACTTACTAATATGGCCTCACCTAGAGCACTGTGTTGAATTTTGGTTTCCATATTACAAAAAAGACATAGCAGTGCTAGAGAAATTCCAGAGAAGTGTGACTAGACTGATTCCTGGACTAACTATGAGGAGAGACTGAAGGAGATGAACTTTTTCAGTTTAAGCAAATGGAAATCAAAAGGTGACTTGACTGAAGTGTTTAAAAGTATAAGGGGAATTAGCACCCTATTCGTTAATTTAAAATAAATTCTGCAACAAGAACATAGGGACATAGGTGGAAACCTGTTTAGCGTAGATTTCACTTAAATATTAGAAAGTTTTTCTTCACGCAAAAAACCATAGGCACATGGAATTAGTTACCAAGTGGTGTGTTGGAAAGCACGACTTTAGGGGCCTTCAGATCTTGACTTGATGTTTTCTAGATGAATAGGATGACAATTTTCTTGGGGTGAATGGCTTATTCTCTTCACAGGTTTTCTAATGTTCTGAATATAGGAAAATCACTATATAAATAAAACATTATTATTATTATAGTCTAGAGTTTGTTGAAGTAAGAAAACAATTGAGGTTTAAAAATTATGTAAAATATAATCCATTCAGCATAATGCATATTGGTATGATATGTTGAATACTTAAGAATTATGTGAAAATATTGAAAAGTAAATGATATAACATTACACCCTTATTTCATACTTGGTTCTTGGTTTATTTAACTGAGGTTTTTAAACCTAGATGGCTCCTGCAAGTTATCAGTCATAAAGTAGTTTTTCATTAATAGAAACTGTGTGTGCCTTGCTAGTGACAGTACTACTACTACTAATAATAATAATGCTGTGCTCCACATTTTTTTCAATAGTTCATACCATGGGTACAGTACTGTTCACTAAGAACTACAGGTCTCTACTTGAAAATTATGACATTGTAGCAGATTTGAAAGTAATGTGTAAATAATTCAGTTTTTAATGTGGTATCTTTTGCGATCATTGTGTGGTCTTTGCTGTGAGTGTGACTATGTTTGCTAACTTTTCAGAGATCAAAGGAAATGACACAGATGAAGGTGCGCTGCCAGGCTTGAAAGTTATACATATTTGTCTGCTTCTTAGATAGTTCCAAAAGAATGTTAACAGACAATTTGACTGTATCCATCCTAAAATTTTACTGTGCATTTGGGACTGATGACAATGGAAGAAGAAAGAATAGGCTCCTCTTGTACATTGTATTAGAGATACTGGAGATCATTCCTACAGTACAATTACATGCATTAAAATCAGATGTTATCCTAAAAGAAAAATGAAATGGAGAATCCCACTGAGATCCCTCTTTTTTTTTGCTAGCTTAACAAAATTATTTACATCTGCTTTCCATTCATCCGGTTCTTCGGTTTTCATTGATTCATTTATCATACGTTTCTGAATGAAGTAAGCCAGTTCTTGCCTATACTGAATCAAAGCCTAACCCAGCAAAATCCGATGAAGGGCAATAATCAACCCTAGACAGGGCTTTTTTTTTATATAGTATTAATTTTTTATGTCCTTATATGCAGCCACTGTTATCAGCTAAGAGGTGATGAATGAAATTTCTCTCCAGTTATTATTTCACGTGTATGACATTTGCATCTTGTAAACAGAATTGACTAGTCCACTGAATGCATCTGCTTCAATGTGTTAAGATGTGTGAATTAAAACAAAAGTAACATAATTATAAAGCACCAGCAAAGGTAGAATGAAGAAGAACTCATGGAAACTTTCTAGCTTCTGGAGCTGTATATTCTCTAAACTTTGCCAAAGGAGGCTCCTCCTTTGATAAAAATAAAAATAACACCACTAATGTTTATTCTACACATAAATATCTTAGCATAGATATTGTCATAAGAAAGGACAATGCCTTATGAAATTTCAAATGCTTATACAATCAAGGTTTAATATACTGTATATGTTAAATGTGTTGAAAATTGGATAAATAGAGTTGAAAGCTAATTAATAAATCATGAGGTAATAAAATTGTTAAAAATAATTATGACTGAAAACCTCTTATTTAATTTGTAAAGCACTGAACAGGTAAACGACAGGTTCACATACAGGAAAAATAAACAGATCAAGTAAGCCCAAGGTTCCTTTTATTCTTTTTTTTAAGCCTTGCCTCAGTCCCTTCTTCCTCTTTCTGCTGTTTGGGCCAAAGGGGACACTGATAAAATAACCAACAGGAGCAAGGCTTCAGTATGATTTGTTCCTCCTCATTCTGCACCCCTTTGCTCCCTTTTCATTTCTTTTATTGTTTTCTCTCATTTGTGGCTCAGTATCTTCTTCTTCTTCACATGCCCTTTCATTTGCCAGTAGTTTACAGGTCCGTCCCATCATGTGAGAGGCCAGAGGCAGGCAAAAGGAAGGATTAAGGATGAACCTTTTAATGTGACTGTTCTCTCTGTGTCTCTTGTACTCATTCAAGACCTGGAACTGTACATCAAGCCATTCATTTTATTTACCGTTTCGAAATCTGGACAACCTGACAGCCTATCTGTAATATAGCAATGCATATTTCTGTTTCAGATTTTAAAATTCAATCGATTTATTAACATTTTATCTGAGACATGTAATGGTCTCCAAAGTTTACCATAAAGAGAAGAGAATAGAAGAGAAGAGATTTTAAGCAAAACAGATCTGAGAAATTTCTGGTGCAAGAAGAAGTGGTGTTGTGAAAAATTTGATCAGTCTAACATTAATGATCATGTTGCATATCATCAGGCTAACTTGGAATTGTTGAGAAAGTATAATCTAACCTGTAAGAAAGTATCAAGTTGCTAAACTGTAGAAAAAGCTTCCCAAGATCACGTGAACTGTAGATTGTCTCCTTATGTTCATGCTCTTCTTGAACTTAACAGGTGTTGCAGCAAAGCATATTGACACTGTGTAGACTTTCTGTATCTTTTCTGCCTTCCTGTATATTTCAAGCTGAACTGATCAGATTACCCATCAGCTACCTGTAATTTCATTAAACTGCTAGTTTTCATCTAGTTTTGTGATGTATGGTGAACCTAAACTTCCTGTTCTCTATCATACCATTTTATTCTCTAATACTTATAAACATTTTACTTTTTTACCAAACACTCAAATTTAGTGATTGAATGATTATTTTAAAATAAACTGTATTAGGTATAAGGAAGATTATCTGTGCCAAAATTACTGCAAATGCAATCCAATGTGTTAATTACATATACTGTAATTCAAGTGGGACATTTCATTTTGGCACAGTGTTATTGTTTCATAATTAAAACCATCTGTGGTGGGCTGGTGCCCTGCCCGGGGTTTGTTCCTGCCTTGCGCCCTGTGCTGCCTGGGATTGGGTCCAGCAGACCCCCGTGACCCTGTGTTAGGATATAGCGGGTTGGACGATGACTGACTGACGGACTAATTAAAACCATATCAACCAAATGACTGATTACTTTTCACTATGGCACGCAATTTTCCTGTCATTTTAAAATGCAATGCAATAGCGTATTACATTTTAATTCATGTTCATAGATCGCATGTCATATATAAAAGCAAAGCAGATGTATTGCATCTCGCTTTGAGGCTGCTCTGTTTCTATTGAAATTTCGACTAGAGATGATGCTTTAATTGCACGAAAACTAAATGGAATCAAATGACCAATCAGTATCAAAAGGTGGAGTAAGGGGCGTCAACAGTTGGGCTAACAGACGTTCCATTCCTAAACATTTCTGTATTCTGGTTTAGTTAATATTGCCTGTGGAATAATTATTGAAACTGCAAAAAAGAGTATGTGAAGTTGTATAATGTTATATATATATATAAATATGTTGAATTAAGCAGTGCAGTTAAATTTTTGAGGTGGGTTGGTAGCAACTTTAACTAGAAATGGAATATAGTGAAACATCACCATGCTTAGTTTCTTCGTAGTTATTTATTTATACCCTCCATGTTAACCAGTTATTAAATAGTTTTTCCCTTTCTTCAACACAAAAGAGATTGAAATTGTCATTTAGATCAGCAGTTTCCGGACAGCAGATTCTCTGCCTTATCAACTTCTTGTTCAAAATCTTCAGCACACTCGTGATTGGAACGCTTCTTTCCCCAACTGTTAACGCCCCTTGTCTCACTTTTTGATGCTGACTGGTCATTTGATTTCAATTCGTTTTGGCATAATTAAAGCATGGTCTCAAACTGAAACACAATATGCACTGAGCTGACACTAAGTGAAATGCAATACCTACACTTTGCTTTTGGTTATGACACGTGATCTATAGACATGAATTAAAATGCAATAGACTTTCTTATTGCATTTTAAAATGACATGAAAATTGTATGGCGTAGTGAAAAGCAATCGATTATTTGGTTGATATGTTTTTAATTATGACACAATAAAATCGTGCCAAAATTAAGTGCCCCCAACTGTATATGTATTGCATTACAATGTAGACGTTCTATTTAGTTACTGAATGATTTTTTTTGCATAAATTGTGTTAAGTGTAAGGAAGATTATCCATGCCAAAATTTAATGCAGTCCAATGTAGTTTACATGTTGGATTGCATTTAATTTTGCCACAAATAATCTTCCATATAATTAATGGTATTTGCTAAATAAATAATAATAGAAGTAATTAAAAAATAGATCTACAAGGGGTGGCAGTGAAATTGGAGTGATCTACTTATTTTACATGTGCTGCATGTGGTGGCCAATTCACTCATAGCTCTGGTGGTAACACGAATAATTACTTTATAAGATAAAGAGCCAGAAATGTGACTCACATTCCCTAGTTGTTAATACCTATTGCAGAAGAGAGAGAGTGACATTTGTTTAAACTTACTTTTTGGAACACCCCTAAATGTCTGATGACCTTAAGTCTGTTGACTTAGTGGTTGCTTTGACAAGCACAAATGAATAGGCTGTACAGATATTAAAGTTTTGAATATTCTAAGAAAAGACAGTCTCTCCTATATGTTGGCCAGATTCCAAGGCAATGTGGAAATACAATGTAATATAAGAAAGTGACAGGTTATTATATTACTTATTATAAACTGCTCAAAAAAATTAAAGGAACACTTTGAAAACACATCAGATCTCAATGGGAAAAGAAATCATGCTGGATATCTATACTGATATGGACTGGGTAATGTGTTAGGAATGAAAGGATGCCACATCGTTTGATGGAAATGAAAATGATCAACATACAGAGAGCTGAATTCAAAGACACCCTGAAAATCAAAGTGAAAAAATGATGCAGCAGGCTAGTCCATTTTGCCAAAATTTCATTGCAGCAACTCAAAATCGTACTCAGTAGTTTGTATGTCTCCCATGTGCTTATATACATGCCTGACAACATCGGTGCATGCTCCTAATGAGACAACGGATGGTGTCCTGGGGGATCTCCTCCCAGATCTGGACCAGGGCATCACTGAGCTCCTCGACAGTCTGAGGTGCAACCTGGTGGCGTTGGATGGACCGAAACATAATGTCCCAGAGGTGTTCTATTAGATTTATGTCAGGCGAGCATGGGGGCCAGTCAATGGTATCAATTCCTTCATTTTCCAGGAACTGCCTGCATACTCTCCCACATGAGGCTGGGCATTGTCATGCACCAGGAGGAACCGAGGACCCACTGCACCAACATAGGGTATGACAATGGGTCCAAGGATTTCATCCCGATACCTAATGGCAGTCAAGGTGCCGTTGTTTTGCCTGTAGAAGTCTGTGCGTCCCTCCATGGATATGCCTCCCCAGACATTCACTGACCCACCACCAAACCGGTCATGCTGAATGATGTTACAGGCAGCGTAATGTTCTCCACGGCTTATTCAGACCCTTTCAACACTGTCACATGTGCTCAGGGTGAACCTGCTCTCATCTGTGAAAAGCATAGGGCGCCAGTGGTGGACCTGTCAATTCTGGTATTCTATGGCAAATGGCAATCGAGCTCCATGGTGCCGGGCAGTGAGCACAGGGCCCACTAGAGAACGTTGGGCCCTCACACCCCCCTCCTGAAGTCTGTTTCTGATTGTTTGGTCAGACACATTCACACCAATGGCCTGCTGGAGATCATTTTGTATGGCTCTGGCAGTGCTCATTCCGGTTCCTACTTGCCCAAAGGAGCAGATACCGGTCCTGCTGATGGGTTAAGGACCTTCTATGGCCCTGTCCAGCTGTCCTAGAGTAACTGCCTGTCTCCTGGAATCGCCTCCATGCCTTTGAGACTGTCCTGGGAGACACAGCAAACCTTCTGGCAATGGTACATATTGATGTGGCATCCTTGAGAAGTCGGACTACCTGTGCAACCTCTGTATGGTCCAGGTATCGCCTCATGCTACCATTAGTGACACTGACCGTAGCCAAACGCAAAACTAGTGAAAAAACAGTCAGAAAAGATGAGGAGAAAAAAAATGTCCGTGGCCTCCACCTGTTAAACCATTCCTGTTTTGGGGGTCGTCTCATTGTTGCCCCTCTAGTGCACCTGTTGTTAATTTCATTAACACCAAAGCAGCTGAAACTGATTAATAACTCCCTGTGCTACTTAACTGACCAGATCAAAATCCCAGAAGTTTCATTGACTTGATGCTATACTCTCATTAAAAAGTGTTCCTTTAATTTTTTTCAGCAGTGTACTATTTTAACAGGTATGATAACCCAGTCTAGGATACAACAGTAAGCAAGCTGACTGTTGTAATCAAACACTGTCTTCTCTGAAGAGACTGAAACATTCATGCACATAGATTTATTGGTGAATTAAATTGCACAGAGAAGAGCAACCAAGTGCATTACTGAGTTAAAAGGCATGTTCTACATTGTGGGGTTAAGGGGAAAAAAACTATGTTTTAAAGAAGATTGCATTGGGACCTAAACCAACAGAATGCTTTTAATTATGTAGCATATCAAATGATCAAGGAAACAGGTGAAAAATAGATGGAATTGTATTCATGACAGAATCCAGGGAGCATTTTTTCATAGAAAGGGTTGAGAAAATTTGGAACTAACCACTGAGTCACATAGTTGAAGCCGAAATCCTGACAGCAGAAACAGGATTTGAACAGACTTAGCTAATAGCTAACCAATGGAGCAAAGTACGATGAATAGTCTTGTCTTCTTTGTCAAATCTTTTGCTCTGATGAAACACAGTTTGAGGGATACCACTAAGCCTTGAATATTTCCCAAAAGGAAAATTAGACCAAACTCATATTGGAATGTGCAATCCAGGTACCATACTTTAAAGAACTTCAGGAGTTTAGGGAAAAAAAACCCTGAGGGCTCAGCTGTTGAACAGTTCATACACATAAGTATGTACATTACTTAAGAGTTCACTGTTTGCATTGCTCCCTTGTACATTCTTGATTGATTGGAGCAAAGAAATGAGGCTTTCAAAGTAGCCATGCTTTTCCGGTTGCGCCTCAACATCTGTGATAGTTGCATCATGTGCTGCACTATATTTAAAGAACACGGCGAAGTAAGAAAAACACTTTAATAATAAACACCAACCTGGAGACATAGCATGGTCTGCTCTGAATCTGAATGAAGGAAATTACACAAATAACAAATAATCATAATGGAATCTCACAGATTGTGTGAAACTTCACAAGCCTCAGATAAAGGAAACAGGTTCATATACAGTATGATAACATCCTTTAAGCATTAAACATCCATTCATTTTAGAAGACTTCACAAGTTTAAAACCCATGATAAAATATGGCCACAGGCAGAACTAGGCATGAGATAGACTTTCTGTTATGCTGTGTTACTGTAGAGACATAATATACATTTCAAACTTAACAAAACATAAAATTCTTACGACATAATAAAGCACATTATTTTACAAATGTTGCAGTTCTATCACCACCATATTCATTCATGATCTTATGTGTTTGTTTTCATGAAAAAGTATGCATTTGTTTTAGTGGTGTAATTTTTCTTCCTTAATGAAATTATGGTATTATGGTTGTTCATATTTTTGCAAGACAGTTTTAATTGTATTAAAAGCAGAAGCCAAGCTAGAATTTTCTTTTGGTAATTGTATATTATAACATGATACATGTTCCTTATAATGTTAATTAAAGTGAGAAAACATCAAATTAGTTAAAAAATATATCTACATCTTAAACTAATTGTTACTAACAATAAACCTGAATTTAATAAAGATTCAGAAAATAGATAGATTGACATTTGCTTGGATGGATTGACTTATGCCTTAAAACATCCAGTCACAGTATATATGTTTTTTTTTTCTGTGTGGATTCCGGCTCCATGAATGAACTTCCCATATGGGACAATCCTTACTACAATTAAGATCCAACATTGAAGCATTTCAGTCATAAGATGATCAGATGGTTGACTTTGACTCAAGTACGTCTGTGATCAAACATATGACAGCTTACGTTTTTTGACCCATCATAACAGTGTCCTCTGAGAATTGTCAATTGTCAGGTTCATCTTAGTAACTGTGCTATAAAGAATGTGAAGCAGTTTCTCTGCAGTAAGCATTTGCTGGTATGAACAGCCTCATTAGTATCCAATTCATGGAGTGGAATTGCTGTGCTCGGCTGTTTCACTTTGTTCTGTTGAGCCATGGTAGACTGCTGGAGTTTGTCGACTGTTGTCCGAAAGAGTTTGTAGATGTCCCTTCAGTGAAAACAAATTCACTAAATATATCACAATAGATCTTGCAACTAGTAACACAGTGAAAGAAGAATGAATCGAGTCATGTCACAGAATTCTGCGACAAGAGAAACTCACGTCATAGAATATTTACATAGTCATTTGGGAGGAATATGTTTACTGCATTAGATATCTGTAAAATTTAACAGTGAAAACCCACAGTCATCTAGAAGCAATCCTGTAGTTATGCCAGGGGAGACAGATTAGTAGAATGTGTAATGAGAGGCAGGTCTTTGCTACCTCTGCACAAACGATCCCATCTGCATATGTCCCTGAATGAGCATGAGAGGTTGAAAAAGGCCATATTCATTATGCACTTTCATTTACATTTATGTATTAGCTGAGGATTTGTTCAAAGAGTTTTTGCTCAGGATTACACAAGGACAATATGTGTCCTGTAAACTTTCCACAGTAGGTTAAAAAGCAATTCTAAATTTGCCCCATATGAGTTTGGCTTTCAACGTGTGGGTGAACCTTGTATTGGACTGAAGTGGATTAAATGGAACTGAGAAAAATATTTTATGTTTTCTGCATTATAATGAGCAATAGTCCAAAGTTCATGCCCTATAATCAAATAATTGCATTTTCCTCTCATATCCAAAGATTAGGTTAAATAACATTGCCAAATTGATCATGTGTGGATGAGCACAGGTGTATGCAAAAGGGTCTCTGGGACACCCAGCCAAAGTTAGTTCCTGCCCTGCACTCTTATCTGTCACCTCAAATGAATGTGTGGATATGTAAATATACTTCATATAAGGTATATACAAATCTATATATAGCATTTATAAAAAATAAACTAAGTGTAAACACCCTTTTCTAAATGAAATGAAAATACATTGTTGTACCTTTTCTAGGAATATCTAACTCCATATCTATTTACTTACATGTGTAAGTCCAATTTGCATGGAAGCTGTAATGGAAGATCAGCATGGGCACCAACTTGTCATAAACATTAAGGGGCAAAAAATCATAGGCTAACCTACAGTATATAATAAAACCCTATGTGTGTGCCAGTCCTTCTGTGGAATTTGATCAGTCAGTTTGGGTTTGGTCTGAATGATCGGCTTTACTGTGATTGATCAGTTAAACACAATTGAGACAGGAATTGGCGGGCAAGGGAGGTTAACACACATGAGGATACCGAGGGAAATCATAGTAGTAAAAACCGAGAGTCACCTTCAAAAACACACAAATACAGTAACTGACAATAATATGAATGATGTTTTCACAGAGGGTAATAGAGACTTGTCGACTATTGGTCGTAGTCAAAAAGCTGAAAGGAGGCCAAAAAGTTGCCTCGAAATGACAGAATCTGAGAAACAGGCTTTATAAGAATGTGATTGAGAGAGGAAGTGCTGCTCAAGACAGTTTGAGACTCACAAGGATATTGACAACAGTCATAGGATGAACACTGACGGTGCACTTAAGGCAAGAGATATGAAGTATCAAATACTTTAAAATGTATTCTTTGACAGGTAATGTAGCTAACAGATAATAATCTAAATATAACAAAATATTCATAATGTATATAATAATAATAGTAGTAATGATAATAATAATAACAGTGTCTCACACATGTGCATGGGAGATAGTTTTTGGACTCAATTATAGGTGTTTCTCAGCCGGGCCAGGGCTTGGCGCTGTCCTCTGATACTTTCTCCTTTTTTCCCTCTGCAAACCATCAGAACAGCCCGTCTCCTAATGATTTCACTTCTGGTTCTCAAGATCTCGCATCCTGATGACGTCACTTCCAGTTCTGGTCCCACAAGATCCCTTCCTCGTCTTCCTGTTTCCCCACCATAAATCTGTCATCTTATGTCAGTTTGTCAGTTCCGTTTTGAACTCGAGTCTGTAAAGACCTAATTATTTTTTGCTTTATTTTCCTGAATAGTATTACAACAGTAATCCTCAAACTCATTGTAGCACAGGAGACATAAACCCTTTCAAAATAAAGTAAACAAACAACATGGCAATGAGACTGCAACTTTAAGCTTTGAATACATTACTAAAGTTTCATTTAATTCAAAGTATAAGCATTTTTCAAGTGGGCTTTCTGACATTGCGCATTGATTGGATGGTGAGATCGCATTTTTTGTTATTTTTGGCAAGGACACAGTAAACAAGAATCATGGGGAAATATTTAAAGTTAACCATTATACTTTGATTTCACTGAATTTTGTGATTATATTAGTCTGTTTATTTTAGGGACCTACATTTAATTTATGTTTTAGTTTTTGGGGCTGAAAAAACCTGCCAAGACAACCCAGCTGTTACGTATTTTCTGAAAAGTTGGGCCTCAAGAATGTATTTTTCCAAGAGAGTCTTGAAGATAGACAATGCCATATGTAATCAACAATCTGAAATTGTCAGACACTGAATTTTGCATCAAACCCTTCCACATCTTGTTCCCACCAGTCCTCACTCCTCTTTTGTGCCATCAGGTGGTCTGGCAGTGATGTTTCCACTCAAAACATCTTTGAGCACTTGCCAGCCTAAACTGATGAATTTTTAGTATGTACCTGGTATTTATGGGATCCTCTTAGGTTGCGTTTGTTTGGTGAATTCATTTTTATAAATTTAGGACAGATACAGTATCAATAGGCAGTATTTTCAGATTCAAATTGCAAGCAAAATGAATTTGAACAGTCAAGCAAAAATTGAATTTGAACCAAAATAGGATGTGACACCCCCATGTAGTGGGAATGGGGGTCACCAGCCTTCACTCCAGGTGTCTAGTATGTGGGACCAAGCGTGATCAGGATGATGGTGTAAGACAGGGAGACATGGACACAAAAAGGGTTGGGTTTTTTGAAAAATAAAGTTTTATTTACAGGTGCACTTAAAGAAAAACAAAAATAATGTCCTGCGGAATTTATATATCACTACACAGCCCAATACCACAAAGGACACACAAAAACAGTAATTAAATGGAGCCCAAAAATGGTGACTATATACAGTATTTATAGTGCTGACTGAAAGTCCCAAATGAAAAAGAATAATGCACACAAACTAGTGAAACCCATATATACACAAAAACCAATATGAAGCTGTCTTCCTCCACAGTGCTCCAAGTCAGGAAGCTGCTCCTTCAAACAGTGTATAGTACAGGATTCGCCAAAAACAAAAATATTCAAAATACAGAAAAAGAGAAAAAGTGTACAGTATATACAAAAATTAACAGTGCATCAATAACCACAACCCAATAAATACCTCCACCAAAGGTAATTCCGAGATATTTATCAAAATATATACAAAAAAAAATATTTGCAATAATCACGGCATAAGACATAGTGCTTGGTAAATTCAAGATGGTGTTCTACCAAGTACCTTTCTCTTAGCAAGATCTAGGCAGAAGACCCCCTCTAGAGGCCGTAATTCCCTTTTGTATTGCGCCGACCAATTAAACTGTTCTACGTCATCCCTCCGCAGGCATGCGATGACATGAACGCATCTACGAAAAGTGGCGTCTCCTGCCCCGCACAACTAGTATAAAAGTTCGAGCAGCCGGCACGCACACGCATAGCTGTGCCGGCTTTTGAGACGCGAACTGCGCCTCTCCCAAATGTGTAAGTAAGCATTTTTTTTTCCTTTTCTTCCCCGAGCTACTGCCCAGACAACTGCCCATATGGGATCCCCTTTCTAAACCGCAGTAAACAAATACTAAGGCGCTTCGCACTTTCTCACTCTTCTGGTGTTATGAGGTCACGGGAGACATGCACATGAGTGGAAGACAGACAATGCGATCCCGGCTGGTCAATGGCAGGGCCGCCTTTCCACTCTACATGAGACCCACCACGACAGTCCCCAAAAGGCGCCCATATTGTCAGCAAAGACGTCTCTCTGCATTATCTAAAAGAAAAGAAAAAGGCAAGTTTCTTTTCTTTATACTTTTTGTCCTTTTTTTCCCCCAAACAAATGCCTCTCTCTTAACACTGCAGAGGACACTAAACTAATTTTATTTAATTGCTGGTAATGCCAGTGAGGCACATTACTACAAAGGAACGGAGTCTCTTTTTAACTGCATTCTGAATGTAAGCATTAGTGGTCTGTTACAACATTTAGACTGAAAGGCATTTGGTATTAACTTTTCAATTCACTTTTACTCACAAATTTGCCCTAGCATTGCTCCAGGATTGGGGGCTGTCTTTAGAGGTACAGTATATCCTACAAGCCTTCTACTCCAGATCTAGACTCTGTGGCTAATGGCCTAAGGTAGCAATACATTTCCTACTAGGATCACTACTGGCCAAGCCCAGATCACTTCAGTGGTCAAATGTGAGCCCCTTACATGGTCTCTGAAACCACTGAATTCTGACTCTTTCAAAACTATTTTAAAAGGGCCACCCAGTGGGCTAAAAGACAAAAATTGTCCTCTGGTCAAAAAGTGCAATATAACCCCAGTCCTTGAGATGGGACTACTATATGTGTTGCAGTTAATCAACAAAGACCTTCTCGGACAGTCAGGCATCCCTTGCAGTTCCTAGTTTACCTGCTTTTTGCCATTTACAGTTCCTTTCAGGCTGTTCAGGGCCTTGCTAGGCCCTGCCATAGCATCTGGTCTCACAAACCACAGAAACAAATAAAAGAGAAATGTTCTAGGTTCTAGTGCTTGTTTTCAGGCTCCAGCATCAGGTCTGATTAGTAGATTAATGAAGGCTGAAGACTTTTGAAGAAATAATGATTCTTTATGCTTACTACAAAATAAGTCTACTAGAAGGTTCTTCTTTAGGTTACCCTAAATAACTTTGTTGACCTAAAGACTCTTTGGCTGTTGGGCCTCAGCTACATAGTTATGATTACTTTGTAAGGTAATGCACTTCTTATGTTATTGAAGTAAAATACCCATGTTACTTATAAAATCAGATATGTGTTACTACGGAAGCTTATTTGCAACACTCCGAAAAAAATTACTATGTAGACTATACAGAAGTATTGGATTTTTTCGTAAAGACTTTGCCTGCTGCTGTCGATATAACATTGTGCACGCACGTCAGCTCCAGACATCTAGTAACAGAACAGGTTAAGCAAGTCTGATACGTGTAATCAATGGAAAAAACTGAACAAAAGATATAAATATTCATTTTTCCCGCATCTGCTGAAGGGTAAACTTAGTTTAGTGTCACAGGGAGCCAGTGATTATCACAGCACCACTGGGTGTAAGGCTAGGAGTAAGGTAGTACGCAAGTCCTTTGCAGGGCTCAGTCACACAGCCAACCAAAAAAGTGTGCAGCATGCAGTCCAGTAACAAAATCCTATTAATAAAGTATCTGTTTAGATTTAATTCAGTTATTTGCTATAGATATATTGAAACAGTGTGATCTGGTGGCATAGAAGCCAATGTTCATGCTGTACTGCTCAGGGCTTCAGGATAGAGATGAATGTTATTAACTTCACAGTACCTTAAGGACTAAATGTATTTATATTTTCAAATTTGGCTGTGTTTCTGGTCAGCTTCGTGAAGACTCATTTATAAGCTTAGAATTTAATAACAAATGTTGGCCAGTTTCTTTGCTGTGAATTTGGTGAAATCATGGAAATGTTCAGGATCTTTGCCGAACTCAGTAAATTGCATTGAAGTCATTGAGGAAGGAGGAACTGAACTACTTTTAAATTAATTATAATGGTGCAATGCTGCTCTAATTATCCCTCAGGGCCAAGGAAAGCATCTGCAAATTGTGCTGGACCATTTATTGTCCGCAAAAATGAGACCTGAACAGTACTAACCACTTTGCCACCGTACCTCTAACAACAAAAGATACAAACCACAAACAAAAAAAAAAACTAGCACTAAGGTAAAAAAAAATGTATTATTGTGCTCACAGAATTCCTTTAATGGGACAAACATTAGTTGGGACATGAAGCAGCAGCATGGAACTAGCTCGTTCCATTGAAGTCACAGCTCCTGGAACAAGTGGAATTTTTAAAATATTTTTTACATAGAAACGCCTTGAAAACAGTAATACATCTGTTGTTATTGCTATTATTTCACAGAGTCACATGTACTTTCTTTCTTGGCGAGGGGAGGGCTCTTTTAAGGTTTGTTTTGGATTGTAGCTGCAGCACATGGCTAATTATGCATGCGAATTAGCTGCACGGAGATGTACTGCCAGCACACAGGGACCAGTGTTTAATAGCTGGTGTCAGTTTTCATAATATTACTATTATGTTTGTTGGGGTATTAGTGAACCCCAAAAGGGGGGAAAATATAGAAAATGTATTCTTGAAATTGGTAATCTCTATGTATTAGAAAAGCATTATAAGCACATGAGAAAAGTAAATACTATATTTTACTAAGCATTAAGATGTAAGAGTTAGGATTAAAAAGGCTTATGCCCACATATTTTTTATTATTCTCTATGAGCTAGAAACCACCAATAGTTCAAAGTCAAAGGCTGGAAAAAGATAGGCCCCTTACTAAGAGAGGTAATGTGAAATATTTGGCTGTAAATAAATGTAGCAAGCACTGAGCTAGTAGGGAGTAAGGATAGGCCTTGTCAAACAGATATGATGGACAGAGAGGAGTTTGACACCTTCTCAGCTGAGAAATAATGGTGGAATTAATTAGGGGCAGAACTAGAGTAGGGGAATGTTAGGATGAATGATGAGGATGAATAATGGTCTGTATGATAAGAATTGTAATAAATTTAAGAGGTGCCCATGGCTGCTTGCTCATTGCATCTGTAGTGAGTCTGTATGTGCGCCATACAATAAATCTTGATTCTCCTGCCTGTCCTGAGACTCTGAGTGCCTTCACTGGGGCTAAGGGTGCCCGTGCCAGTCTGCATCTACATGGTCAGCTAACATACCCCTCAAATGAAAATACTGCAAGAAACTTGTTTTTTTAAATGTATGCAGGGTGGAATGCTAGAGTACGAATGGGGTTATGATGTTTCGCATGCTTGAACTAGATTGGCAACGATCTTTGAGTATGCATGCATGAAAGTTCTGTACATAGCTATTACAGTTCTATGATGTAATAATGGCTTTGCAAAGCATCATGAGGCACTGGGAAAAAAACGCACATCAAAGGTGGTTGCAAGGCGAACTTTTCACGAAAATATTCAGTGGACAAGGTCACCGGCAAACACAACATACTCGTGAATTTTTTACCAATTAACACTACTGGGCAGTAATATGTTCAGTTTTTCATACAAAAGAAGAAAAAATCATTCAAAGTAATGAACATGTTACATTTTATAATAAGTAACACATTTATTTATTGTTGTGTAAGTAACAAGTAATTTAACTAGGATGCATTTAATAGTAATGTTCTCCAGCACTGGTACAGAGTAGATAACGCAAGCACATGTCTGGTGCTTTGTGCCTGCACAGGCATACTGGAATATGCCAAAGCTTGAAATGTTAACCTGCTGCCAGACAATTTAGCCCTGTAATGGACTGTAGCATGATACCCTAGAGTTATATTTGGCCTGTTTCCTCCCTGTCAAGCAATAAACAATGACAAAAAGGCAATATACATTACATGAGTAAAATTCAAAAGCAGTAAAACATTAAAAAATAATTTAACTGATATTGCTTCACAAACTTGGAACATGTAAAGAAAATTAAAGTTCATTGCTGGAGGCAACTGAAAGATAGCAGCACATGTTATACAGTTGGGCTTTGTATTGTTGCAGCAATTAATTTAGAAGCCATTAAGTTTATCATTTTTAAATGATTTTTCTTTTTAAAATGGTGTGATGTACATGCATTTTTTTATGTCTCTCAAACAAAAACTGTCTTGAAGAGTTTAAGAATATGAGGTCTAATAATACAAATTATGACCTTGAAAGTAGTGGTGGTTTTGCATGCAGGTTTGGTTATTCAGTACTGATCTGTACATATTTGGAAAGTCAGTAAATACAAGCAAAGATTTCATAAATTGTACTTCAGAGTTGGCACCTGTTATGTAAATTACAAGTAGTGTAATTTTTGCCTCACTTCACCCATTTATCATAAACTGAAATACTTGCCAGATTTTGTAATGAGTCGAAGGTGCTAATGAATTGCCTCTTATATTTCTAGGTCATATCTAGCAGTTTTATGACTCAGAATAGACATTATTCTACATTCTTGTTTATAACTTGTCACTTTCATGACTGCTATTGACTTATTTTTTTATTTGGATATACAGTATTTTGATTGCAAGGTATGACATGGCTGCTCAGTGGTGATTGCTGCTGCAAAACAGATCCAATGGCCTGTATTTGAATTCCACAACTGGTAAAGATCCATGTGGAGATTGCTCCTGTGCTTGGGTTTTCCTCTGCACAATCTGCTTTTTCTACCACATCCCCAAAGACATGCATATGAGGTTAATTGGTGACTCTGAATAGCCCCAGTTTGAGTGAGGATGCCTTTATATGTCTTTTGTAATCGAGCAGCACCCTGTCCAGGGATGGTTCCAGCTGTGTACTCAAAGCTGCTGGGATAGAGTGTGGCAGCACGTTATCCTAAATCACATTAAGTACGAATGAAAATATGATATCACATATACTTTCAAGTAAATAGGGTTATATTTTTTGAAAAAATATGTATTCCAGTCCCTATTTTTTGTTAAACTAGAAATTTGCATTCTAGTTAGGCTAAAGTAGTTGTATGCAGTTTTCATGTTTCCCTGTTTGCATGGGTTTTTATGCAGTATTCTGTTTTTTATTCAGTATTCTGGTCTTCCTCTTCCTCTTACATACCAATGAGCAGGTTAGGTTGATAGGTGACTCAAAATTGGCCTGCTATGAATGGGTGTGGGTGTGTATGTGCGTGTGTCCCATTGTCGGATGCTGCTCCATCCAAAGCTGATTAAAATCCCCTGCTAAGAAGAGAACATTTTATTTACAAATATCTAAAAAACTTGTTTTTGTTGTAATCTCAGGGAGATTGTAGGAGGCAGAAGTAAACGTAATGTGCAGTAATCAACTGAGCACAATTGTACTTTCTCCCCTGTACTCAATAGCTTCTCCATGTTCTTGAAATCCCTCACAAAGATGCATACAGCAGACGTGTAAATGTGTATAACCATTGATAGAACAGCACATCATCCAATGTCTGGTTTTCAAAAAGCCGAAAATAGAAAAAGCAGTTTACATTTTGCTTTGAATGGATATATACAGCTTTACTACAAATATTATAATTCTTCTAGCATTAACACAAGCAGTTTAGGCTGTTTTTATTTTTGATTCCAGCTCTTCACATGCTGTTTATTAGATTGAATTTCATATTTAATGCTGCCTTTGGTGCATTGCTAGACTTGTTTCACTTGCAGTGGATAAGTGAGCTAGTAAAGGATGGATACACGGAAGAAACCTTGATGTTCCAAATTTCAGCTTTGGAACCTTAAGGAGATATGTAGTGCATTCACAAATTTGTTATTTTTAAGACTTTTTATTGGGAATAATAAAACATTAACTGGTGAAGGCCACAGTATAATATTTTTTATAATGCTTTCCTCATATCTAAGTGTTATCATTAATGCTTAGTGCTCACAGTTAGAAAATTTGCTGCAGCCTTTGTTACATACAAGACTCCATCTTTAACTCATCAGATTATTAATTCTAGAGCCAAACACTTTGGCTCATGAAAATGCTGGATATTGTGTGCCAAATGTACTCTTTTATTATGATCCCAACATAAAATTCATCTCCAGGGGCTCCAAACTAGTCTGATTTAACAGTACTTGCATGCAATAAGTCTGTTATTAAAAAAGAGGTTGTGAACCTTCTGAGACTGTAAATATTAATGAACTCCATTTCACTTGAGATCCTTGGCACTTAAAAAAAAAAAAGCTCTTTTCATCTAAATTATAAAACATTGCCGTTAGAGAATAAAACCTTAGGTTAGAATGGGATGACAATTTTCCACTTAAAAAAATGGGGGCAAAACTAATCGCTCATTTTTTAATTATTTTTTTCTCTTCTTTTTCTTTAATAAGTGAGAGTTCTGGATATGCTTCAGTTTTAAGGTCAAATAATTGTACTACCTTCCCACAAGTACCTCTTCATTCCATAGATGGGATTTTTGTCATATAAAAACAAAACATCTAAAATAAAACAAAAAATGAAAAAATGCATTAATGCTACCTCTTTATGTCTTTGTGTCAATTGTGAACAAATTTGTCGGTACCCTTACAGCTCATTAAAAAAATGCTATATGCCTCCTGAAAAGTGATTAAATGAAAAGCAATTGTCCTGTGTATATCTGCATGTCTTCGATATGTCATTCAGAAAAGCAAAGCAAGTGTGACAAGAGATCACGTATTGCTTGTTCAACAAAGATATTCAAAAATGGCCTGGTCACATTTGTTGATACCCCTAGAAAAGAGCATAAATAATTGGATTAGAGTGATTTATCAAATTAGCCATATTCTTTACTTCGTATCATACATGTCTCCACTCATGCAGTCAGTCATTGAGCCAATTCAAATGGAGACAAGTAGGAACTCTGCTGTTTGGTATCATCGTGTGTCCCACATTGAACAGAGGAGAACCGCAGAAAGCAAAGGAGAGAGTTGTCTGAGGAGAGCAGAAAGACAATTATTGACAAGAGAATGTTAAAGGCAAAGTGTACCCTGTAAAACACCTCCAGGCAGCTTGATGTACCTGTGACAACAGTAGCAAATATTATTAATGTAGAGAAAAGTCAAGCAAAATGACACCTTTTATTGGCTAACTAAAAAGAGTACAATATGCAAACTTTCGAGGCAACTCAGGCCCCTTCTTCAGGCAAGACAGAAGGGCCTGAGTTGCCTCGAACGCTTGCATATTTTAATCCTTTTAGTTAGCCAATGAAAGGTGTCATTTTACTTGACTTTTCTCTACATTCATAATGACTAACACGGTACAACACCCTAGTACTACAAATATTATTAAGAAATTTAAGGTCTATTGTTACTCTAGTCAACCTCCCTAAATGTGTCCACAAGAGGAAAATCAAACCCAACAATGGAAAGAAGGATAGTGAGAACGGTGGACAAAAAGCCATGGACAACTTCCAAACAGATACAAGATGAACTTCTAGGTCAAGGTCCATCAGTGTCTGATCACACCATCCTTCACTTTTTGAGTGACAGTGGGCTCAATGGAATAAGATCCAGGAGGACTCTACTGTTGAAAGAAAAAAATAAAAAGCTAGACTGTGTCACAAAAAGACTCAGGAAACATCAAAGGTTTGGGGCAGTCACCTGTATAGTATGCCTTGACTGCAAACTTGGGTAATTTGGTTTGAGTTATGAGTTCAAGGTCCAAAACAGAACTGATGTGAAAGAGAGGATGTGGCAGCTTTAAAGTCAAGTACAGGACATGGTGTCATCGGGACTGGGACCAGAAGTGATGTCATCTGGACTGGAAGTGACATCCTCAATAGTGCCAGACCCAGAAGTGATGTCTTTGGGACTGGAAATGATGTCTTCAATTGTGCAAGAACCGGAAGTGACGTATTCAATGCCTAGTGGGACCTAGTGTGATTTCCCATAGATGGTCTGCAGAGGATTGAGAGAGAGAGTTAGTGCAGCTCGCCACCCCCTGGCCTGGTGTGGTACTACTATTATTCAGGCCCTCTAGCTGCCTCTCATTCGCACGTGTGTGACAACTGGAATTTGATAAAATGCCTATTGATAAGCCACAATGCTTCTGGTAGAATGTCCTTTGGACAGATGAGACAGAGCTGGGACATTTTGGCAAGTAACTTCAGCTCTTTGTTCACAGATGAAAAAATGAAGCTTTCAAAGAGCACCATACCTACTGTGAAACATTGGGGATGCTCGGTTGTGTTTTCAGGCTACTTTGCTGCATCAGGCACATGGTGCCTTGAGTCTGCACAGGGAACAATGAAATCTCAAGACTATTGTTACATTATGGGGTGAAACATATTGCCCAGTGTCAGAAAGCTCTCTCTCAGTTGCAGGTCATGGACAACTTCAACAGGATAATCATCCAAACAAACAGCAAATGACACCCAAGAATACATAAGAACAAAACATTGGACTATTCTGAAGTTACCCTCTATGAGCCCTGATTTGAACATCTAAGGAAAGAACTGAAACATGCAGTCTGGTTAAAGCCCCCTTTCAAACCCGACTCAGTTGGAGCAGTTTGCTCAAGAAACTACCTGTTGACAGGTCTTATTGAGAGCTCCTGGAAACGCTTGTTTGCACTGATAGCCTCTAAAGGTTGTGCAACAAAATATTAAGTTAAGGGCCCCATCATTTTTGTCAATGTCATTTTCAATGGTATTATTTTTTTTTTAACTATTCTGTTGAATCAAAACTCTAAAATAAAGTTATTTTTGTTAAATACAGAATAAACAGTTGTGGGTGTCAATTCATTTTGTCAATTTCAAGTTATTTTAGAGACAATTGTGGGTTCTTCTTATTTCGTGGAGGGGTGTCAACAAATTTGAATACATCCTTACTCAGCTGGGACACCCTTGAGATGGAAGGACAGGGGGAGACAGCATGAATGGGGCATTGTCTCTCCCGAACTGCTAGATGGGAGCCCCCCTGGGTTGCAGCAGTGCCACGATTTCCCACAGAGCATCATGGGACTTGGAGGTTGTCGGCTCAGACATGCTGGATTTTGGAGGTGCTGCCAAGGGGTACTGTGGGGACTGGAAAACTCTACTTTGTCGGGCTCTCATCTCACCCAGACGTGGTACCGAACTAAAGCTACGGAACACAGGAAGTGCTTCAGGATGAGATATAAAAGTAGCTACCTGACAATGTTCTGGGAGCCAGAGTCAGGAAGAAGGAGGATGAAATGTGTGTGGAGGAATGGAGGAGGCAGTGACCGAGAGACAAAGAGAGAGACAGAGGAGAAGAAAAACATTGCTGTGTGCAGATTATTACTGTACTTGTGTTGGTGATGGGAAATACTTGCAAAGGAAGAGCTTCCCATAATAAAATTCATTTTGTTTTTACACTTGTATTTGAGCCTTTATGCCGGGTGTTTGGGGAGCTGGAGCGCCCCTTGGTGGCCACACTGTATAAACACATGTGTGCTTTTTTACAAATGTAAACTGTGCATTACTGTATACAATACAAGTTTGACATTAACACAATGCACCAACACTTGAAAAGGCTTATTAAGAGTTCAGATCTTTGAATACAGTATAGAGGAGGTGCCTGAAAATTTAGTACGAGCAGACAGTGGTACAGCAGATTTTCTCCCCGACTACAGGTACTGTCACAATTTACTCTGCCTTCCAATGCAAAACACACTAAGGGCTTAACAGAAACCAGTAGAAAGAACTGGATGTGCCACAGAGCATGTTCTATTTCTTTTTAGCGAGGGTTAGAAGTGAAAATATTAGAGACTCTCTTGAAGATGTACTAGAAGGTTCAGTAAACAACCTAAGCTGGTCGGGAAGCCAAAAGCAGGAGGTTGTAACAGAGGGCTAGAAAAGAAGAAGGATCAGTTTGCACTGATATGACTTAAAGATAGAACAACACATCTCCTAGTATACTGTTTATTGAAGATCCTCATTGTGTTAACTGAAGACATTTAAATTTAGCCTTTTCTGAGTTTTTTTTTTTTTTTTTGTAGGGCCTTAGACAGTAAATAAAGGTTTCCTGTATGGCTGAGGTAAAAAGTACTGTAAATGCAGACTTTTGTCTTATGGATTGATGGGTAAATCTCACGTGTCACTGTACCAAAGGCTTACATTTAATGAAACAGAAACTTTCGGGAGAATCTGAGGCTCTTAATGTGATGCACAAGTTGATACGTGATATGCAATGATGGTGAATATTTATAACAGATTTGATTATATAATTTCAAATTTTACTCACAAGATCTTGAACATGACACTAAAAATTAAGGATGCCAGAGTTGTCCAGTCAGCCAAAGGCTTAAAAGAGCACAGTGAATTCCTGATCTTTAGAAGCAGAGTTTTGCAACATTTTATAGTCTTGTTAAATTACTTTAAAGGAGTAACAAGCAGTAACTTCACTGGTGAAGTAGCAAAGAGCTGCTGCTTTATTTATGCATTTAAAGAGATAAAAACAGGTCATTCTTTATTGATACTTACTAGGCCTTAAAAGCATCTTTAATGATAGTGAGAGAGTGGTAACATGTCCAATGTTGATTAGCACATGCTAGGAAGAATGTCACTGTACTTTGTATAAGTAACTATAATGACCCTATAAATTTCAAATGTTGTTGCAATATACAGAAAGAAATAATACACATACTGTAATAGATGAGGATTTCTCATTCTTGCAATTTGCATGTGCAAAAAATATGCTGAAATGTCACCTCAAGAATCCTAAAACAAAATACATTCTTACTGTGTTTAACCTGACCAATAAACAAAATAGTCAAAAGAGACCATAATATAAAAATGTAATTTGTATTTAAACCCACATGTTTGGAAATACACCCTGGTAAATTTCCAGAAGATTATCTAAAACCTTCTTCTTCATTGGCTGCTAATATTAAAAACTCTTCCTGGCAATCAGTAGTTGGGGTAAGGCTTTGCCAAAGATTCAGACTCTCGTATCTTGCTACCTGTTACTTTCTTTTAAATTTATGTCTACAGTATCTGTGACAAGCACTGTGACTGGAATATTGCATTTTAATGAAAAAAAAGTTCAATCCTTGGCACTGAGTCATTGTGTAAGTATAAACTCATAAAGAAATGCCTTCATGAGGTGGACTTTAGAGGGCACACTTGAGACATCCCTGATCTCAAAAAACTACCATGGAGGGTGAAATGTTGAAAACAAGGTGGTGGTTATTAAGCAGAAGGATAACAGAATAGAAAGAGCATTAACAAAAAAAAAAAAAAACATAAGAAAACACTCAGTGCTCTTACAGGGCCTACATATAATGGTGATTGACACCAGTGACACACATGGAATGGTTGATCCACTTGCCACACTCATGCACTCCCCCAACACTCCTACTTACTTTGCTCTGAATAATACCTTCATATACCTTTATAAAAACCCTGGCATCCATTGCCTCCTCCAGATGAGCCTTTACCAATCACTCACTTCCCAATTCTAAGCTCACCAGCCTTGTAACTGGAAAAGTCTTCTAAATCCTGGCTAACATCTACTTGTGAGCAGACTCCCGAGGTCACTCCTGGTGTCCCAGATCGGTGTACTTTTAGGAGGTTTCACCAAGATAAATAGTGATATGCTGAGCCCAGACAGACTGCACACCTCAAAGCTCATTGGGGCTCAGATACAATACTCTCCAGTGCCTTACAAGAATCCCCAAATTATTAATGGTAGGTCCTTATTAACTGCTATGTGCTAGTTCTGGGCGCTCTATGGCCCTAGGTTTGTCTGTTAGTGCTCTTTCATCCATTCATTCATCCGTCTAGTTTCTGACCCAAATTATTCTAATTCAAGTAGCAATCAATTCATCATGATTCTTCGAGCACTGTAAAAAGAAGCTGTGCTAAACAATGTCATATCTAGCACCAGTGCTACTAAAAGAAGAAGAAGCAGCAGCAGCATTCAAAAGAAGGCGTTATGATTTCAAGGAGAGTTATTGAAGTGCATTGGCGCCTCACTATTCATGCTGTCAAAACAGTCAAAGAGAAAGGGAGAGGCAGAGAGGGAGAGAGACAATAGAAGGGCTATCTCCACGGATGGTGATGACACCAAGGCCAAGAATATTCACTGCTTTAGTTAAATAAAGAAAAAAAGTATTATGAAAATTCAGAGACACATAGCAGGAGTTGTAGCAAGAAGAGTAGATGTCACCAAGGGAAATCACACAAAAACAAGAAATCTAGTAGAGTCATTTTCTAATTATGGGAATCTATACTTATAAAATGGTGGTTTGCATTTAAAGGAGGGTCGTAATTATTTTGCCATATGAAACTGAAACCGAAACTGAGGACTGCATAGGCTACTACTGACCACTGGCATAGATAAGTATGAGTGAGAAACAGTACATTTAAAAAAGGAACCATTACGTATTTCAGGAGACAGCAGGGGAAAACACAAACAAATTTCCTAATAATGTAAAGTTAATAATGACTTTATTAATAGGATTAATAACGTTTATCTAATCTAATCTGACTTATTAATATGGGGGGTGGCATGGTAGCACAGAATCTTCCTAATTGTGTCTGCATGACGTTTTCTCCATACACTTAGATTTTTCCCAACTACCCCAGTGTTAAGTTAATTGACTTGATGTCAGTGAATGAATGTGTGTGTTTGTCTGAGCTTTGCAATGGGCTGGGATTGTGTCACAGGGTGGTTTCCTGCATTGATGTCCATTATTGCCAGGCTCTGACTCTCCTTGACACTTAAATTAGATTAAGCAGGTTTAGTAAATAATGAATCTTCTAAAAGGATTTATTTACAATATCTGCATTGTCTCCTGTAATTTGAACAAATACGAATCAGTACAATAAGGAGGCACATAATAATCTCTTGTGAACAAAAAAAATCAATTACAGTAGTTCTTTCAATTCACTGTGTCAACGTTTGTAATCCTCAATAGCATTAAAAATGAGAATGATAAAACCTGAACTGGTAAAGACTTAGCAAAAAACATTAAAATATCAGGGGAAAATAAGACAACCTTAAAAATGAAAAGTATGGAAAACAGGCTACAGATGTGGAAGATAACATTAACCATCCATCAATCTTTCATTACCAGATGGCAAAGACTTAGAGCCTATCTTGGCAGCATTGGGACTCAAGAAAGGAACCAACCTTTGTGGCTACCAGGCCATGTATAGCCACCCTAACCCAGATACAGGCAGGCAAGAGGCAGATTTTGCCACACAACACCCGTTTATTTACAATTGGGGAGCATTTCACCCTGTTCCCCACAGCACAGTGAATCAATCACCAAATACCCAATAGACAGTTCAGTCCTTTCCTTGCTGCCAGTCCTGCCTCCACTCCTTTTCAGGCTTTGTCCTCTTCCTCCTGACTCTGGCAATTCAATGGAGTGATGCGGCTCCTCTTATTCAGGTCCCAAAAGTGTTCCAGGTGGCTCATCAGTATTACCTGGAATCACTCCCAGGTGCGCTGGAGGTCTTCTATAGGGCTCTGAAGCTCCTTCTGGTGGCCTCCATGGAACCCAACAGGGCTTCATCAAACTCCAGCTCCCGACATGCCCACAGCTGCCCAGGAGGGCTGCCTTCTAGTGCCCCAGGGGAGGTATTGCCTCACCAGTGCCCTCTCCCCTGGTCCTTCCACTCAGATGGCTGCCCATCACACCTTAGATGAGACATCAATCCACGGCCGTGTACACACTCATACAAGGACAGTTTAGAGTTGCTGGTTTTTAGTATGTGGAAGGAAAACCAGAAAATCCATTGGGATACTGCAAAAACGTGCAAACTCCACACAAACAGTGCTCATGATGTGAATCATGGGAATTAAATCTAAGCTTTTGTAACAGCAGCATTTACAAAACCATGCTACCATGTCATCCAGTCAATTTATTCAAAAATAAAAGGCACAGAATTAAAAAAAAAATCATTCATAGAGTAATAAGAAAAATAATATCCTACAAAAAAACTGTTCTACTAAGGAAAAAGGCTAAATGTGAACTGATCTGGTTACAGATGATGAGAATAAAAGTGGTCAGAATTCTAAAAATGGAAGATGAAGTGGTATGAAGGATTTGATGCAGAAAAGAATGCAAAGAACATAATATATTTGACAAATGAGAGGAGACCATTCTGTCCTTCAAGCCCGTTTGCTTAGCTAATAGCTAAGCTGTCCCAATATCTCATCCAGATTTTTCTTAAACAAGGTTTCTGCTTCAACTACATGTCTCGGTAGTTTATTCCAGCACAGGTACCAAAAACATTTTTCAAAATTGTCCACTGGGCTGGGGGAGACACCATCAAAAACACCGACCACAAACCCAAAGGGCCAAGAGAATTCTTTATAAAATAAAAAGGTTTATTTTCACAGAAGCCTGTGCTAGCACAACGCTCTGAAGAGCACAAAGAATTGCCTAAAAGGCAGGGAAAAACACAGTAAACAAAGTCCCAAAATAGAATCCAAAAATCGCTGTCAAAAAACAGAGCAGAGGTTCAAAATAATAAAAACAATCCCAATACAAAATCCAGAGGTGAGGTCAAAAACAGAGCAAGGGTTCAAAATCCAGAAAATCACAAAGCAATAACGAAAGCACAGAAACACAAAAAAACACTCCACTCCCAAGGGTGATCAATGAACTGCCAGAAACTATGGGAAGCACTCCCTTAAAAAGAGTGGAAGGCCGTTCCTGACAGTGATTGGCAGATGGCCTCACCTCTTGGAGGGAGCCACCCATAAAACACAAGGGTCATAACCTAGGCCTTTCCCAATGGACACATAGGTAAATGTACATTGTAATGAAAGAAACATTAAAACAAATAAATGATACAAAGTTAAACACAGCAGACAAGAAATACAACTGTGAACAACAACCAGGGGGGAAATACTGGCTGAAACTTGACAATTACGTGCTGTACAATAAATTTTCATTTATAGAGTGTGATTTTAGGATGGTAAACTACAGTAGGCATTTGACTTTTTGAAGGCATGGTTGATAAAAAATGGATTCCTGACTCCAGGAATACATTATGCATTGAAGACTAATCCACTGTCGTGGGCTGGCGCCCTTCCCGGGGTTTGTTCCTGCCTTGCACCCTGTTTTGGCTGGGATTGGCTCCAGCAGACCCCCGTGACCCTGTGTTAGGATATAGCGGGTTGGACAATGACTGCCTGACTAATCCATTGAACAATCCTCTGGCAATTACAAATCAGAGATTCACTAATGATAAAATGATATGCAAAATGAAAAGTGTTACAAACTTGTACTTCTAAATCAGTTGTATGTCCATACAGTATGTCTAAGCTAACTTGCTTCAAAGATATACAAGTAAACGATGATCTACTTAACATACTGTATAGTGGCTAACCCTAAGACATCTTGTAATGGTTCGTCATGTGGAGCTGGTGTGATCCTGCATTGGCACCCATTTCTACAATAATACTAAACATCTGGGCTACACAAGGGCTTTGGTAGCTCAGCTAGATATTTTTCTTGTATTTCTGAGCTGTAGTGGAGCAATGAGCTCAAGGGCCAGAGATCAATACCAGGCAGAGCGAAAAATAGGTGCTAAGGATGTACTTGATCTTAGTGAAAATGAGGTAAGAGGAGTGATACCCTTCAGAAGGCTGATGAATGTAAGTAATGCATAGTTTAGAAGTGGTATTATTTAGCTAAAGAGTATTTGGATGTAGTTAAGAATCCACCTCTTAGATGTCTCTGGTTGGACTTGTGCCATTTTGGGAATTTTTGAACATTTATTTTTTATGTTTATTAATTTATCATTTTTCTGACAACACCATTTTGTTTAGAATGGTCGCTGCCCTTTTGTGTCATTTCCTACATGGCTACAGTCATATTGTTGACTGTTGCTATGGCTGTTGCTTACCAGGTGACATGCAAGTCCTCTATTCACTTATTTAAGATGGTGGTACCCAATTTACTCAATTTATTATCAGAGTACTGGGTCAGAGAAAGAAGAAAAAGCAACAAATATTAATAAGATTTAGGTGCAATTATCAATGATAGTGTTAAGACTTTTGCAGCATGTCTTTGGACTACAATTTTAGTTGAGGGTTCTGCTTTTGATGATTACCAAATTTGATATGGGTTTGGCTAGCTCTCTTATTACAACTCTGATATGTCCACACCAATCTAATGTATTTTCTATTGTTCTAAAATAAAAAAGAAACAACTCTGAGTCCTTCTTCTTAGATGATCACTACAGATGCCGTTGTGTATAGTCCTTATTGAATTTATAAACATGAGGATTGGCATTCAGTCCTGATGGCCGATTACCAATTTTGAATCAAAAGGTTTGAGCTAATCTCAGTTAAAATATTATGAATTAGAATTTGTGTAGCTACATTACATGCTTTAACATTTATAACAAGGCTTTTTATATCCTTAAACAGTAAAGAAACACAGTCTGCCCTGTATTACAAGACATGCAAACAGACTGTAGCTGTCTGTGACAAAGAAGATGATAAGATATGCTTGAGAATTCATTTTAGACAAAACTTTGAATAGCTTGAAACCTGCAGTCTGTTCGGTATTGACTCTCTTTTTTAATAACAGTAAAAGTGTATCAGCATTAACGATCTGCTCAAGTAATGATTTTAACAAATGCCAATAAAGGACTATTATACTTGGGAACATTCATAATACACCTTTGTAATATTAACAAATTATATTTTTTGTCAAAGATTAGAGGACAGATCCATCATTTATTTAAGCCTAGGGAAACAGGGCCGAAACAAATCTTGCTTTTAAACCGTAAATTAACCTGGCTGTTCATGTTTTGCATAGAATATTAACAAAAAAATCAATGCTTCCAGTTTCTCTTAGAATGAAAAAACTCTCAATCTCTTTTTAATTACTTTCCTGTATTGTTAACAAAGGGGTAATTTTAACAATGAATTGAATATCCTACAAGATGATTCTCAGCTGGCCCGTCCTAATTATCTGCAGAGAGAAACAGCAGGTTATTACAAATTCCAATGTAGATTAATTTTCTGATATGTAAAACATTGTTCTGCATGCTAATTTCACATGTATTTTATTCCAAAAAATGAAATCCTGTTTCATGGAAAAAAATAATAACTAAACTATTCATACTATGGCAACTATAGCACTAAAGCACTCATTTTACAACAAGCAATTGTGTTGCTGGTTTCAGCTGTCTTCTTGGAAAGTAAGCTTCAAACCAGAGTCAGCACACCTTTCAAAATCTATAAAATGAGCAAAAACAAAATGTTTTCCCACAGGTAAAGAGTTTCAAGACATTGTTTTGGCTTTATTCCTACCCACAAAGAATGCTTGAATGCTTCACTGCCCATAGTGTTCAAGTGTTTGTAAAGTAAAGGTCACTGACCTCAGCTTTTTTATAATTGAAGACTGCTATAGAATATCACTTAAAATTCTACAGTTGAATACTAAACCATGATGATAATCAGCCTGGGAAGTTTAAAAATAATTTCATTTTGTTTCTTAGACTTTTATACCTGTGATTAAAGAAAGATAAATTTTGATTTTTTATTAGTTTGTATAGTATACTTTCTAAAAATATTAGTGAAATGCTTTGTGAAAGTTTTTGGTAAGAAAGGCATTTGATAAGAAGATTATAAACACTATTAAGATCTGTAGGTTATTAACATGCATCATCAACTACTATGATAAAAAAACATTAATAATTCATGTGCCCTTTGTTTGGAATTATCTCTTCTTTAAAGCTGCATAGACAGCCATTATGCACAGATTTTAAACCTCAGTCTTCCTGCAACTGGATATGTCTTAGCTGTGAGATCCGGAATTCTCTTCTGAGGCCAGAGGTGATCAGAGTAACAACAGCAGTAATAATGGTGAGCTCGACCTGGGGTTGATTTTGTACATGTGTAACACTCAGTCATAAGCATGCAGACCATTATTAGCCAGTCAACCTGGTTAATGCACAGTCTGCCCAATCAATGACTCCTCAATGTAGCACATCTACCTCTGCTATGACCTCCCTTACATTTTTTTCTTCTGTACTTTGATTCCCATCACTCTTTTGCCCACATATTCATTGTCTCTCCTCATCACATGTCCATACCACTTCAGCCTACTTTCCTGTGCTTTCTTAGAAATCTCTCCCACTTTTCTTGTACCTCTGATTGCCTCCTTTCTTATTCTGTCCTTTTTTGTAATCTCAACATTCTCATTTCTGACACATCTAACTACAACTTGAGCTTAATTAACACATTATTAAGAACAGTTTATTAGTTTACTAAAGTACAGTCATTTATTTTTTACATATATTCGGTGTGCAGTGCTTAAAGCTGTTGCATTTGAGTACACCCACAATAATGTACTGTCTCAAAATCATAGATAATGAATCTCAAATAATCAGTACCATAAAAAAATAAACCTTTAGAGTTTGAGAAGTGTGGAAAGTTAAATAGAGTTTGAGTTTTGAAAATGCAATGACTGATAAACATAACAACCAATATCTAAGCTTTGAGAACTTCACAAGCTGATAAAACAATGAATGTTTTTCAACTGATTCTAACTGTTATTGATCACAATACTGTAGCTAGATAAGTTTTCTTTGCAAAACTAAACATTTTACACCACTTTTCAGATTTCGTTTAGCACTTTATTCCACTGCTTACATTCTATAATTATTTCTTATGTTTGTAACCTCTTATGTTACAGCTAGCTTTATAATTTTGATTTAAATAACAAAGTGTTGAACAACAGCATTACTATTAGGAAAATGCACAATTTTTTAAATTTCATTCAATTTGGGTAGTGCTAATATTCTTAATTTTAGCATTGTCACCAATCTTTCAGCGAAATTCTGTCTGCATCCAAAACATTTAGTTCATTTGCACACTTGTACAGCAGATCAACTTTCCCTAAGTACTACTTGTATCACTAACATTGGCATTTTTCCAATAGTTACTGTGAAGTATATAATGGATGGCCTGGTGTCCTGTCTGGGAGATCCTCATGATGTGTGTAGGACATGGATAGATGGGCATCCTGGTCAGTATGATTGGAGTTGACTTTCCCAGTTGGGATGCTATTATGGAAGGACAGAGGCTGACTTCATCCTGGGACCATATTTTCCTCTAACATTCTGTGTGGCAGCATTTCTTTGGCATAGCTCCTGTCTGGACACCTGCAGGGCTGCATAGAAGATGTAGTTCTGGCTACTAAAGGGTGTTGTTAGTAGGAAGCTCCCTTGTCAGATGACAGTTCTGGCTGACCTGGAAATACTTCCTCACTAAAGTGCTGACATGCCTTAAGTGCTCCTGGGTCTGGGTCAAAAAGGAGCCCTCTGCGTCATCCAGGTGAGTCAGAGTCGGGAGTGGAATACGCCAAAACTGATCTAGAGAAGTTCTGAGGAAAGGAAGGAAAAGAAAAAAGATGGTTTCTTTTTGTGCACTAGAAAACATGCCTCTGACAAGGTACTTTGTAAAGAAAAACAATTATTTGAACCTGGTACTTGTGTGGTCTGGCTGTGTCTGGTGTGTGTTGGCTAACCTATGCCCCCTACAGGTCACATTAATTACGATCATATAAAAAATGTTACAAGAACAGTACATTGGGAATTGCACATCCACTAAAGCTGCCATTTGTAACCTTTAACATTGCTTTTAACATTGTATATACAGTATGTCTGTATGTACTTATGTGTGTGCACGTATATATATATATATATATATATATATATATATATATATATATATATACACACACATATACGCACAATATAATGTAAGTTCATTGGCCAGTTAATACTACATTGAGACATAAATGTAACCATTTAAACTAACATTCAGGTTATTGACCCCCATGGACAAAATTATTTCTGCCTTGATGTTAGAAGACTATGTATAGTTTACTGTAAATATAATGCAAAGAAGAGTCTTTTGTGCAACACTGCTGAGCCCTTCTGCATCTTCAGTTTTTCTAACCATTTATGGTCACTGAGCTGGCACTATATTACAACAGCTGGCATTTCTCTTCCGCTTACTGCTCCAAGCTTATCGAATGCAGATCACATTTTCTACAGATTGTTCAGTCTGCAACAATCCTGATGATTTAATGCACTGTCTTCGATATTGCAAATCTCACTAAAATTTATTTATTTAGTGACATGGGAAAGTGTATTACGGTGCTCAAAGTCAGTTTACTTGAACTACAGTAACTTGGAAACTGATCCAACTCTCACAAGGGTAATAAATTAATTCATGAGAGTGCATATCTCCTCTTGATCTTTAATTTAATCATTTTTGTGGTCACGATCCTCATCCCTTCATGAGAGGCATTGCTTACATTTTAAGCTACTGTGTCACTAGCTATGCTGGACACAACTCTAGTTTCAATTTTTTGTTTCACTCAAACAGAACCAACCTGGTCTTATTTTTTATCTTGTTTTAAAAATACCTACAAGTGTTTCATTTTTGTATAACAATCCATTCTCCTGGAATGTAACCATCACATAAATTAAGAGGTGGTAATATTTTGCATCTTGTACAGCTTACTGATATGACCCAATGTTATTATAATGGATAGTTCAGCATGTTAGAACTCACACAGGTTAAAATGTTAATTGGTAGAATTAGATATACTTGGAATTGTGTGTCTCTGTATATTACTGAACAGTGAGAAACAGACATGTTACAAAGCTGGCTTGTACCATTTCAATCCAAGAACTACGAGACTACACAGAGCTACAAAAAAAGTTTAGTTCAATAGAGTAATATGTTTGCCAGCACATAAAATTATTTTATTATCTTTTAATTGTTATCTTTATTTTCAAAAAATATTTTCAATACATTTTAATTTTGAAAACTTGTATTACCATTTTATTATTCCACTAATGTTTAATTCATTTTAATGTAAGTTTCAGTTTAGGTGCATCTTATGAAATAAAAAATGTGAGAATCTAATGGTTATTTCTCTCTTTCCAAAGCAAAATGGTATTAACAGAAAATGCACTAAAATAAAGTAAAAGTTAACCACCAAATTAACAACTACAAAAATTAAAAATAAGAAGAAATGTGTAGAAAAGGTACTCATGTTAGGCTATCTTAACCTCACAATCATTCTGACCCTTCAGTTAAAACAGCTGGTGACTTAAATCATATGACTTTGGAAGAAATAATGACAAAATTTCATCAATATGTGTCAGGATCAGCTGAAGGAAACACCAATCTGGACCTGCTCCATTCAAACATTAAAGATTCCTTTAAGTGGAAACCTGTGACACCTTTGGTTAAACTGACCACAATCTTACTCACACCTATAAGGCTGTTATTAGACTGCAACATGTTTGCACCAGGAGAGTGAGGAAGTAGTGACAACATGGCACAGAATGCCTGCTTCCAAAGGATGGACTGGGAAATGATGCACAAGTCACAGGGGATGATATTAAGGGACTTAGTCACCGCATCATGGACTACATTAACTTTTGTGTCAAAACTATTGTACCCTCAGAAACAGAGTACAGTTTTCCAAACAACAAGGTTACTAAAGTACAAAAAAGACTCCTAAATTAGACGAAGAGAGCATTCAAATTTGGTGACAAAAATGCTCAAAAGGGGTACTGAGAATACAGAAGGAGAAGCTGAGTGAAGGGAAGGACATTTATAGAGCTAAAATAGAAAACTGACTCACTCAAAAAAACATGGAATGTGTTTGGACTGGAATGGGCATAATTACTGGGCTCAGGCAATCTAGGGCTCGAGTGCTAGAAAAGAATATGGACAAAGATAACATCCTGAACCAATTTCTTAAAAGATCTTCCCTCCTTTCACCACTTCACCACTGGAATGGGCATAAATGATTCCATCTCTGCTCATCAGTATTGACTGTCCATAACTGATGACCAATTGAGCAGCCAACTCGGAGGCTACACACAGAAAAAGCTCCAGGACCAGACGGAGACAGTTCTCGATTTTCTTAATGCCTTTGCTGACCAACTTTGTGGTGTCCTCTGTTTGTCCATAAGATAAAGATTGGGATGGAGGATGCAATTATCTGACTACTTCTCAAAGCTTATTCTCACTTGAACAATCATTGCTGTGTTTTATTTTTCTCCATTGTCTTCAATACCATCCAGCCATCTTGCTAAGGGGTAAGATCAAAGATATGTAGGTGGATGAACCTATGGTGTTCTGGATAATGGACTGTTTGTCAGGCACACAGTTTGTGAAGTTCAAGGACTGTGTTTCTGAAGTAGATGTGAGCATCATTGGAACTACAAGGAACAGTCCGGTCTCCTTTTCACCTGACTCTGTACTGACATTGTGGTCCGCACCAATGGCAGGCTGGACTATTCTCGTAACACAGAAGTACTTCATAGGAAAGGGCAGAACAGGTTCTTTTTTCTTATAGTGACATCCTTCAGATATTCTACAACTTTGCATTGGTCAGAGTGTTTTTCTGTGGTGTTGAGTGTTGGGTCATTAACATCACTTTAAGAGAAGCCCACCGAATCAACAAGCTAATTAAAAAGGCATGCTTAGTTATGAGGCACACACTCAACTCTCTGATGGTAGCAGCAAAGAAGAGAATGAAGACAAATCTGAGTGCCATTATGAACAATGCAGCACATCCTCTCTCTGACACACTAACATTGGGGACTTTCAGACAACAAATTACTCAGCAGAAGTGTGTCAAGAAATGCTACAAAAAATGCTTTAAACCAACAGCAATACAGTAATCCCTCACTTATCGTGGGAGATAGGTTCCAAGGCCGACCGCGATAACTGAATTTCCGCAAAGTAGGGACACCATATTTATTTAATTATTTAACGTGTATTTGGACGTTTTTAAACCCTCCCTGTATTGTTTACAACCCACCCTTTACTCTATTAATAACAGGGACAACTGCTAAGCAATATGAAATCGGTAGAGAAGTTTACACTTACTGTATAGCAAAGTACACGTAGCTACAGTATATATGACGTGATGATGGTGATGAATATGCTGCGCAGTAAAAATGACGACGATGAAGGTGATAATCCCCTGAATGCAGTAGCAAGAGCACGTTAATGCTGAATGAGTGAGATGAGACTTCCTGGTTAATGCAGCACTCCGTCGCTGAGCCAATCAGCAGCACACAGGAACTTAAGTGCGTGCTCTGATTGGGTAGCTTCTCAGTCATCCGCCAATAGCATCTCTTGTATGAAATCAACTGGGCAAACCAACTGAGGAAGCAAATACCAGAAGTAAAAAGACCCATTGTTCGCAGAAACCTGCGAAGCAGCGAAAAATCCGCGTTATATATTTAGATATGCTTACATATAAAATCCGCGAAGTCGTGAATCCGCGAAAAGTGAACCACGAAGTAGCGAGGGATTACTGTACACCTGCACAATGCCTCACTACAACTGTGACAGCCAAGTCAGAAGTATGATTTCTTTTCAATAATTCTGGTGTGGGGGTGTTGTTGTTTATGTTTGTTATATTTATTTATGGAACTTGAAAAGTTAAATTTACCCCTTGGGATAAATTGGATTTATTTTATTTTGATTTAACTTTATTTTGGTGTTTCTTAGTACAGTTTACCTTTTGCTTTTCTCATATTAATTAGTGTTTTTGTTTATTTTACTCAATACGATTATTTTTTCATTGTTTCAGTTTTCATTAATATTACTAACTCTGTTGCACACATACGGTTTATGACCTCAGAGTTAATTTTTTTAAGTTTGAGAAAAGTGAAGCTTGGCAGTAGAAATACAGCAAGGTTTTCATCATGCCTGAACAATGGGGCTTCAAATTCACACAAGCCTAAGCCTTTAGTACTCTTTGCTTATTCTTAATAATTGGAAATTCACTATTGCCTAATCTGACCATTTTCTGGAATATTATAAGCAGTGATGTTTTTGACATGAAAATTCTGGTGAGGCCACATAGACCTGGAAGTGAGAGAGAGACACGCTGGAGAGGGGATGGAGCCATCCTGACAATCTGTGCATGTATGTGTGTGTGTGTATGTGTGTGTGTGTGTGTGTGTGTGTGTGCGCGAGAGAGACAATCAAACACTTAAAGAGCAGACCCCTTATGGGCAGTGTGAGAGAATGAATGAATGTACAGCAAGAGGGTGCCACAGAAAACAGACAATTGGAGTCATATGGAAAGAGTTGTGGAAGATCAGAGCAGTGGCAGTGGTGTTGGAGGGTATCGGAGGAAGAAGACGGCCTCCCATAAACCTAAAGAAATGTGAGGGACACATTATATATCTCATTGCATTAGATTACCAGCACCACTGATGAAAACATGTCTGGCAAATAACGCTATAAAAATCATACAAAATAAAAATCTATCAATATTTTGTCATACAGCACAATCACCCAATATCAGTATTAAAAGATAGAGTATCTCAAAAACAATCTTCAAACACTCAACATGTAACATAAAATCAATATTTATAAATAGCCAATTTTTTGTGCTAAATCATATTGTATGTAATTAATGAATGTGATTTATGATAGTAATGATGACACTGCAAAACAACAAGACATACAAGTTCATGCACCCTTTAAATTGCGTGACAAAAATCAATCAGAGGGTGATTTAAATGGACTGAACTCAAAACTTCAGGCTGACTTATGTGCACAAATTATAAAGGCAAATTTACTACTTGTTGAATTTTGGCACCACAGTATCATAGATGAGAGTGGGCAATGGCCCACTTGCCCTTAATGCAGAGATGCCGTAGATAACAATAGATTTTGTGGGCATTACTCTGGGCAGACTCACATGCTGATACCAGGAAGATGCTGAAATTTTCATTTGCTTTTTGTCTTCAGATGTGCCATTTCAGATCACAAGTCATCAATCTGTATTGCAAATGATGGCAGTGATTAAACTTATATTACAGCTAAACGTTCACAGCAGAGTATTTCTAAAGCCTAGCTTGCAAAAGAGTAAACCAACAGTGATGTTTGTAATGAGCCTTGTTTCCATAGGGAATGTTCACTACAATAATTAGACTTTGTTAATTAAATAAGCACTAATTCAAGAAGGAGTATAAAAGCCAGAGAGGTCTTGGCTTGTTTGTCAGTGTTTAGGGAATAAACTTTGATGAGAGATGGAGCTAACAAGCAAACCCAGCCCTGTCATGTACTTAAAAACTTAGAACTGGCAAGAAAATGAAATGAAAGAGAAAAGGCCTTTAGTAACGTGATTTACTGTATTCATTTATTTTTATACAAACATTAACAGAGATAAGCAGGCTACAATACAAAACAAGGTCTGAATTGACACCATTCTAATAATTTTTAACTGCAGAAATGGAAAATCCCACTGGCATTTTCTACATGGTAAAATGTTTATATCAGGACAGGGCAACTCATGGTGTTTCACCACACCTGAAAAAATACCAAAATCACAGAAAGTGAAACAAATTCAATTAATAAAATAAAAAGAGGAAAACAAAAGGAAGAGCATAATGTATCAAAGTAAGAGAAGACAAAATCAAAACCTGGGCCTACCTTTACAGCTTATTGAGCTTTTTCAATCAGGTATGGTGGTCTCTCTCTCTCTCTCTGTATTTAATGACTGTGGACTTCTTCCTCCTTCCAGTAAGCCTCTGCCCTAAATTCTTCCCCTATCTTTAAACTCAGTTGTACCTTTGGCTTAAGTTGCGATCATTTCCATCCAAGCCTTAGAACCACTTGCAACATCAGGAATGATAACTTATTTAGCTATAGAAACACCATACTAGGGTGGTTCGTTGTCAAACGTGGTGTCCCTGCATCCCAAGTCCTCGGAAGCCCTTAAATGTATTGTTCTCTCAGTGAAGGTGTCAGTTGCCCATTCCCTTAAAAGAGCAATGTGTTCCCCTCTTCTAATTAAGAAACTGTGTGCTGAACCCCAAACTGTTGACTGGTGAAGGATTGGTTTCCTTCTAGTTTCTTTCCACTCCTAGCTAATCTCATTATCTCTAAGTGAAGGTATCAATTGTCCATTCCCTTAAAGGAGAGATGTAGTTGCAGTGCTCTGGGTTGCAGTCTGCCAAGACCTCTGCCATCAACCATTGCCCAGGTCACATTGCACATGCCCCCTATTCCTTCTACCCCCTCCTAACCCCTATGCCCTCCTAGGATGGCAGTCACAAGTTGTGATCTCATGCTGTACCTAACCAGGCCCACTGGCAGATGTGGCCATCAGGTGCTCTCCAGTAGGCACTCTCCCAAGGCCTAATCCCAGGAGGAGGCCCTGATAACCCCATACCAGGTGGGATATTCTTTTTAAATTTACGTTTCTGCATTATTAGGGGCATTTGAATGTAACCCCCCTCTTCAAACTGAGAAACTTTGTGCTGCACCCTCAGTTGTTGACTAGTGAAGGACTAGTTTCCTTCCAGTCCAAGATAATCTCAATGTTGAATAGGCCCCATTTTCCATATGGACTTGTGTCCTTTTGCTGGTCTGCTAGATCATCTATCCTTTAGTACCTGGGGAGACATAGTATGTTCCTGCCCAGACTGCTTCTTCTTACTTGTATTGGCACTCCTGTCTATAGCACTTCTAATTCACCATACCACACAATGACTAGTTTCCCTAGGGGCTTGAGCTTTCACATACTGTCATGAACTGTGGGACTTCTGTGTGCTTTGTACCTTCTTGATGGTGCTAATGTTCCTTGAACTCTTGGTAGATTCAGACAAATCACCAAAGAAGACAACTAAAAACTGTCTTACAGCTCTAGTAAAATGTACATCCATTCATTTTATTAACCTGTCAGCGCTGGAGGCAAGTCAAGAATGGAAAATGAACAAGGCCACAATCACAGGGTGCACGTATATGTTTAACCACAAAGGGCCAGTTAAGAGGGAAAAATTATTAGAACATGTGCATATATGGGATTTTGGAGAAAAATTGAGATATTTGAGAAAACCATAAAGACATCAGGAGAAAGTTCAAACTCTGCACTGCTGGGCCATGTCCTTGTAATGTGTTATGTATTCAGTCAAAATACACATTTCCAAAATCTATCTGCAATAAAATATCCTTTGACACTCTTTACATATAAATAAGAACAGACATAGAAATATATGTGGAATGCAATACAGCACTGACTATGATGATATATTTTGCTTTGGACAGTGAACTGTCTGGCTGTCAGAGTAAAGCTGTCAGTATACATCTGCATAAGGAAAAAGTTAATGTATTCTGAAAATAAAAAAGAAATATGTATCAGCTCTTGAGCCTTCATTGCATATTCATCAATAGCCAAAATCTCAGTTTTTTTTTTTTTTGTTCTTTTTTTTTTAGAGAAGTAACAAAAACTTTAGCAGTCATGTGTAGTTTGGCCTTTAGTAATCCATTTACATTTTCATGTAAATGTAAATCATCAGTGCATGAAAGTATATAAATGATTAAACTGTAAAGTATTATATTGATTTCTTTTATATGCTACTGGTTTTCAAAAATTCAGTATATCAATTTTTCCATCCATTCATCTTTCCATCCATCCAACCATCCATTCTTCCATCAGTACTTGAACAAGCCTAATCTAGTTTTGTGTCCTTGGTGGCAACAGATAAGTCTGTGCAGCACTAGGCTGCCTCAGTTTCACAGGTTCTTGACTCTTACCAAGTTGAAAACTTTGTACAGTTTGTATGCAGTGTCTTTATGTGTGAATTTTTTTGTTACAGATACTTTATTCTCCTCTCACATCCCAGAGAAACGCAAGTTGTGTTAATCGAGAACTCTAAACCCAGTGTAACTGAGGGCCTTGCTGGGCACTCTGATGGGCTAGCAAAATAAAATGTATGGACAGAGCAATGTATTTTTTAATAAATTCATTGCATAACACACACACACACACACATACTGTGTATATATATATTTGTATTTTATTTTTTATATTTAGTTAGCTGCAGGTTTCATTTTATTATTGCCACATTGTATTTTAATTTATATCTTACAGCTTCTGGCTGAATTTCAGCCTTCTGAATCTTTTCATTGTATGAGTTTTTAAAACAGGAAAAAGGAGGTGAAAAAGTTTATTCCATGGTAGCCCATTTTTCATCTACATTAGACTAAATTGGAAGCACTATGGAGCAGACGCCAGCTGTGCCACAAGCATTATAGCAACTTTCGCAGCAGTCATCTTTTCAGCTGGTGCTGCACTTTAAGTCTGAAGGGTTCTTCTATCGCCTTTGACAATTACCTCTTAGTTTCCCTTGTTATATACACTTATTCTTGGTTCTTGTATTTAATAAAGTTGAGCATCATCAGTCGGTAAGTGAAAAAAAAAAAAATAATAACAATGCCATTGCGGTAGTTTCTGTGAGATATTGCTGAGTAAGGGAAGACTTAAAAAATGCTGTTCCTCCAAAACTGAAATGCCCATAGAAGCATATTTTGTTTCGTTGTGTCTGAAGTGAATTTTGCACACCTGCACAGATACAATTATATATACAATATATTAGTTTGAGCCTTGTGTCTCACATCATTTGCTTTATACATTAAAATCAGTGGGAGCTTAGCTTTTTTTTTTAAACTAAATTAAGAAAAAGATGATTTGAGTAACAAAATAATAGGTTTCTAGATGCGTTGAGTGTTTTTTGATTTGAGATGTTCAACACTTACATTCTGGCATTTCATATTATAATGGTTAAATAAAAGTCTACAGCCATTTGTACATTTTTTAATGGTATTCAATGAAAAACTGATTTTGTATTGTATATAAGAGGCTCTGTGGTTACTGCTTTTTCCCCATGTCTCCTGGTTTCTGCATTATTCTCCTGGCCCAAGCTCTGTCTTTTTGGATTTGGTACACTCTCCCAAGCTGTTGCATGAGATTTTCGTAAATGCTTAAGTTTTTCTCTACTAGGCCAAAGACATGATTGTAGGAAAATCTTCGGATCAAAACTGTTTGCCTGTATTAATGAATGTGAGTGTGTGTAAGTATGACAGCAATGGAATGGCATGCCGATTTTGACAGTAAAGAATCAGATAACCCTTAATTGGACTTAATGGATTCAGTTATCTTTTGAATGAATAGAATATATCCATCCATCCATTTTCCAACCCGCTGAATCTGAACACAGGGTCATGGGGGTCTGCTGGAGCCAATCCCAGCCAACACAGGGCACAAGGCAGGAACCAATCCCGGGCAGGGTGCCAACCCACCGCAGGACACACACAAACACACCCACACACCAAGCACACACTAGGGCTAATGTAGAATCGCCAATCCACCTAACCTGCATGTCTTTGGACTGTGGGAGGAAACCGGAGCGCCCGGAGGAAACCCACGCAGACACGGGGAGAACATGCAAACTCCATGCAGGGAGGACCCGGGAAGTGAACCCAGGTCCCCAGGTCTCCCAACTGTGAGGCAGCAGCGCTACCCACGCCACCGTGCCGCCCCTGAATAGAATATATGCATGATTATTTTTTAAATGATCCAAGATTTGCTTTTATGATACATATAAACTAGATGTATAAGAATATAAGTAACAAGCTGATAAGAAGGCAAATGATGCCAAAGTAGGAGGAATGGCATGTCATCTAGAAGGAGAGCAAGAGAAGGACCTAGACAGAATATAGGTTTGGGCAGATTCATGACAGAATAAATTTAAAGTAAATAAATGTAAGGTATTACACATAGGAAGTACAAATGTTAGATTTAAATAAACAATGGCAGATCTGAAATGTGAAAATATCCTTTATAAGAAGGACCTAGGAGTTATAGTGGACTCATCACTATCTACATCAAGATAGTGTAGAGAAGTTATCAAGGAGGCTAATAGGATGGTAGGTTATATAGCACGATGTGTAGAATACAAGTCAAGGGAGGTTATTCTTTAATTATGTAATGCAAGGGCTGGCCTCACCTAGAGTACTGCAAACCGTTCTGGATACAATATATAGTCAGGTTCATAAGTATTTGGACAGTGACACAATTTTCAAAATTTTGGCTCTGTACGCCACCGCAATAAATTTGAAATAAAGCAATCATTATGTGATTGAAGTGTAGACTTTCAGCTTTAATTTTAAGGGGTTTACCAAAAATATTGTATGAGCCTTTAGGAATGACAGCTATTTTTCTGCATAGTCCATCTATTTCCTGGGACTCAAATGTTTGTGGACAATTTATTGAGAAGCTGTTCTATAGCCAGGTGGGAGCAGTTTCCTCATTATTTCATTAACTATTTAGCAGGTAAAATGTCTGGAATTGATTCCAAGTGCGGAATTTGCATTTGGAAGCTGTTGCTGTGAACTCTGAATATGAAGTCCAAAGAGCTGTCCATGCAAGTAAAAACAGGCCACCATTAGGCTGAAAACAAAACAAGCCCATCAGAGAGAAAGAAGAAATACAATGAGTGTTCATATCAAGTTTTTGGTACATTATTAAACAAAAGGAATGCACTGGTGAGCTCAGCAACAGCAGAAGGTCTGGACAATTGTGGAAGACAACTGTGCTGAATGATTGCAGAATTCTTACCTTGGTAAAGAAAAACCCCTTCGCAACATTTAACCAAACCATGAACACTGTCCAGAAGGTAGGACCTATCATTGCCAAAGTCCACAATCAAAGTAAGCTTATAATAAATAAAACAAAAGTGCAAACTACTAGGAAGCCTAGGAAGGACTGATTAGACTTTGCCAGAAAACTTTTTTTCAAAGCTTTTCCAGTTCTGAAACAATAATCTTTGGACTAATGAAAGTAAGATTATTATACACCAGCATGTTGGAAAGAGAAGAGTATGGAGAAGAGAAAAAATGGCTCATGATCCGATGCATATCACATCATCTGTGAAACATAGTGAAGGCAGTGTTATTGCATGGGCATGTCTGACTGCCAATGGAAGTCGGTTTCTAGTGCTTACTGATGGTAATACTGCTTGCAGAAATAGCAGGATGAATTCTGAATTGTAGGGCTAGACTATGTGCTGAGATTCAGCAAATGCCTCAGAACTGATAGGACAACGCTTCATAGCACGGAGCCAAATCATACTGCAAAAGCAAACCTAGTGCTATTCAATGCAAATTAATGGAATATTCTTCAATAGCCAAGTCAGCCAACTAACCACAACCCAATTGGACTTGCATTTAACTTGCTGAAGACAAAACTGATGGCAGAAAGCCCAACGGACAAGGAGCAACTGAAGACGGCTGCAGTAAAGGACTGGCAAAGTATCATTAGTGTGGAAGCCCTGCACTTGAAGATGGCCATGGGTTTCAGACTTCAGGCAGTCATTGACTGTAAAGGATTTTCAATCAAATATTGAAAATGATCATTATATTTATGATTATATTATTTTGTCCAAATAGTTTTGAGCCTCAGAAAATTGGGGGACCATGTATAAAATCTCTTGTCTTTTCTAAACAGCTCATACAATATTTTTATTAACCCTCTTGAATTAAAACTGAAAATCTATACTTTAACCATATCTTGATTGCTTTGTTTCAAACCCCTTTGTGGTAGTGTGCAGAGGAAAAATTATGAAAATTGTGTCACTGGCCAAATACTTATGGGCATTATTGCAACAAAAAATGACATAGCAGTGTTGAAAAAAGTCCAGACGAAAGCAGACCAGGACTGACGGATATGAACTATAAGGGGAGATTGAACTACAGGAGCTGAATGTTTTCTGTTTAAGCAAACAAAAGTTAAGAGGTGGTGAGATTGAACTGTTTAAAGCCATGAAATAAATCAGCACAGAGAACCACGGACAATTGAATAAGTGACCGATGAGTGTGGTCTGTTCTTGTCAAATTGTTCAAATCTCTATATATAGATTAAATCTAATGTGTGTCTGTCTGTCTGAATGTCTGCGCACTTTTCACGAGAGAACTACTTAACGGGTTTATATCGTGTTTTTTTCTATAATTTGCTTGAACATTTCGGTTGATTTTACAAATTCTCTTATTGCGCCACGAATCATAGTCGGCTTGCAGGAGCAATATATTCGTGCTAATCCGAGACAGAGGCTGCAGGCCGAGGGGAGCGGGAAGCGTGACGTCAGGAATAGGGAGCCGGGCAGGGCCCTCCTTACTGTCCTGTTTCACTAATACATGGGAGAAACCATGGGGGACAGCTAATGTTCTAATATTTTCAAGCTAATAATAATAATAATTCATTACATTTATATAGCGCTTTTCTCATTACTCAAAGTGCTAATTTGTAGACAATATTTGAAAATAACTGGTTTGAAAACCCAATATCACAATCTGAAATACAGTACTCTGTAAAAACAACCTTCTGGTAAAAGGAGTGAACAGAGAATAATATTTGGAAAAGCATCAAAGACACAATCCCCAAAAATATAAGTACATGTGAAAGAAAGTATAGGAACCTCGAGAACTGCACACCTAAAGAAGATTGGCAACTGAACCTGATATTAAAAGGTTGAGTGTCAGATTGTTTGCGAGTGTGCTCTGACATTTTCTTGTGTCTCATCCAGGGTTTGTTCCTACCTTGAACCCAGTACTGTCACGATAGGTTTTAGCTCCTCATGACCTTGAGCTATGTAAGTGGGTTAGGTAGTGGGTGGATAGCTTTACAGCATAAACACTGGAATGGAGAATATGGTGTAAGTCTAAAAAGAAAAAACATTTCAGTTAAAGATGATTTAAAAGTGCCTCAATCCTCAATAAACGGGGTCATCCCAAAAATATTTTTCCCTGCATCAAAGACAGCAAATGACATCTTTTCCCTTGAACATATTGAATAATCACATACTTTTCTCAGTCTTGAGAAAAATGTATTTCAATTATATATATTGTACCTCAAAACTGCTTATGATAAATATGATAGAGGTTACATTCCCAGTTTTCTTGAATTTTATTTGTAGAGGCTTAACAGTTCAATGCAGGAAAAACAGTGGATTTTCAACATCCTCAGTGAAGTAAAAGCAGACATGGTGATTCCTTTGCTGCTTGGTTACAGGCAATTAAAACAGCAGGCAAGTAATTAACTTAATGTTAATGTTTAACACTAGAACTCCCTTCTTCAAGAGACAGTGGAACTTTCATTAATGCTGTCTTCCGTGAAACAAAAGCGTTAAAAACTCATGAAAGAAGAAGAATGGTACATGGCTGAATTGAACTTGGATACTCCTTATTTTCTTGCACTTGACTGTCAGCTGAAGGTAAGTGATGGACTATTTCTTTTAAATATCACAAAAGACCCTAATTTTGGCAATGCTACTACACTCAGTCCAGTTAACTGATAAAAACCCAGCAGTGGAAGTTGGCATTTGTAGTATTACTTTTTTTAACTTAATCCTAAATATGATAAATAGATCACCCTTCACACAATAATTCAATAAAATGTCCACTATTTCCTACACTTCCATAGTTGTATTTTCTAACTTTCAGGGGTCTGACCCTACACCAAACTACAACTGACGTAAGGAGGGGTTACACTGTAGATGCAATGCATTTGTTTAAAGTGCAATTTACTTGTAAAACACACTCATTTTAATTAGTTAGTTACACAAACAAGCCATAAACGCACAAAAATGCCAAAATGTATCACATTCTACTTTATTTTCATTAAAAGGAATTATAAAATTATAAAAAACGTTTTCCTGTATATTTTGTAAATGCCACTATGACATGAATTTGAAAATGGCCGAGAAAAGCATTTCTTTTAGGTTCAGGAGATGAGAGAAAGTCACAGTTGGGGATGAAGAAGAGTTCAAATACTGTGAAAACCCTAACAGAACTCAAAACAAATTTTTGCTTAGCCAGAGGTAAATTCCTAACTGTAAAGCAGACCAAACATTTATAAACAAATGGGCGTTAAATTGTGCACCAAACCCCAACTCAAATCTCGTAGCAGTAAGTCTTTACTTTTTCCTAGGGTTTAAATTCAAATGTCAATTTTGTTTTGAATGCTCAATGTTAAATAACTTGAAAGTCCGTGTCTCTGACTTTAATATCACAACTTCCAGTTGTCACAAGGTGGAAACAGGAGCTGTTACTAACAGTAGAAAGCTACCCTAAGTCCCAGAATGTTGACGCCCATGAATAACAAAATGGTAGACCACGAATAACAAAAATATAACATAAAATGAAACAAAGTAGAAAAGAAGTACATTATCAAATATAGTATGTTTCCAACACACCTAAAACCTAGAGAAAGTCCAAACTTAAGAGTAAAATAAAATAAAAACCTTTCCAAACCAGAGCAGGTAGATGATATGGTAGTAACTGAGATCTGTTTCTGCATAAAAAACTTAAGCAATATTTCTGGATGTGACGTTAAGTAAAATTTTCTGTTCAACTAGCAGTAGGATTAAGTGAAGTTTTTGTTTTTCCAAGTAATTTGTTTTTTTCCAGACACATAAAATTTAAGATCAGTGTAATTGGTAGTCTGTAAATGTAAAAATGGCTCATTTCTTGTGTGAGACCCAAAATTGGACACACCAAATTAGAATGGCAATACCCAGGAATATTAGTACCGTATTTCTCACAAAAGACAAATCTCTCCTGTACCAATTTTAGTAACATAAAAAATGAATGATTAAGTTCATTTTTAAAATTTTCAGAAAAATAACAGACAAGATAAAAATAACCATGGTTTAGAGTGGTAAATATAAAATAATTAATGAGAATACAAATATCAAAGAAACAACAATAATAAGCAATATCATTCAAGAGGGGTAACTACAGGAAGTAAGCAAAACATAGAATACAAAGGGGCAAAACCTAATTTACTAATAACTGTGGTAATTAGTTAAAATAGCATATGTAAATCCAAAGCTACCAAAAATTTGAAGCACTAACCACTAACCAAGACCCACAGCAAATTAATACAGAGAAGCAAAATTAGAAGGTAAGGACCTCCAAATGGAGAGATTCCAGAGGAGCGCAGTAGCATGCTGTGCTCAGCTGAGGTGTGAACAGCCATTTTATGAGATCCCAGGGGCATACCTGAAGAATCAGCATGAAGAAAAGGCTCCACCCTTTTAGGCTTAATTCTAATAAGGAATAAATTGAAAGAAACGTATATAAGACTAGCCAAAAAAAAAAGAAAGAAAACCAGTAGACCTGGGTTGGATGTTCATTCATCATTTTGTATATCCATGTGATATACATAGACTGTAAATGCCAGTACAATGCAGGCCAAATTCATCAACACAGGCCTTGAGCTATCATGTCTTGACTAAAGGCAGCTATAGTAAAGTCTCATAGCTATGTGATATTGGTAATTATGGAGCCATTTTTCCTTTCTAAATTCCAATTAAATGCTGTTCTATAATGCTTGAATGAGGTTTCCATCCTTCTCCTCTATGAATCTATAAAACAAGTAACTCTTATCTATGAAAATGTTTTTCGTCAATAGACACTACTGGCATAGGCACTTTGTTTTTAGCCAGACTCATTTAAGAACCATTACCAATCACACCTCAAAACAAATTTATCGAGCGAAGAAAGACTATGCATCTTTTAATGTATCGTCACTACTACTAATTTTGATCCTTGACACAACTTTTATGGAAGTATTTTCACTCATTTAATAAATAAACTGATATTTCATAAGGAGTGTTTAATACCTAGAGGCCCAAATTCTGTTTTGCATGTCAGAATGCTGGGTAAGAATATTTACAGAATACAAGTTCTGAATAAATAACATTAACAATAAAATGTGGTAGCATTTAATCTGAATATGGAGATCTGGCCATTCGTTCATTTTCTGGGCCAGAAGGGACAAGATACTATCCCCTGAATGGGATTGTCAGTCAGTTGCAGTGCCCATGGCCAGTTCAGATTCAATGTTTATCCATATATGCATGTTTTTAGGATGTTAAAGAGAAAAGACTGAGCCCAGGGAGAAACTATGTCATCATGAAGAGTATATAAGGCAGTTATTAAGTTGGCTACCAAACCTGCACCCCTAGAGCTACAAGGTAGTGCCAGCACAACACTACCTCCCTGAATTACAATTTCTTGAGGCTAACTCAGGGTACCATGGAAATACATATTTTAATTCACATATAGCTTGGAAGTGCTAGCAGTATGCAGTTCGATCCAGCTTATACTGTATTTACAATCCTCCGAACTCTAGGCTTAGAGTGAAAGGTAATATTTGACTTAGTTCAGGACACAATTTGACAAATGGTTGAGTAACAACATCATCATTGATATTTGTGTACAAGTTGAAATTCAAAGTTGAGGATAACTTTCTATAACAGTATCAATAAATTCTATATTAAATTATAAGGATTAAAAGAGGCATTCAAATATAATGTATTATAAATTAACATTTAACTTCTAATGATGGCCATTCAGTATTGATTTTACAGAACTTCATTAAAGCTGAAAGAAACAATATGTTCTGTGGAATGGCTGGTTTTAAAAGTTTTATGGGTGTGATTAACAATCTCATTGAGATCCAAGCTGGTGTGTGCTTTACTGCATGGTTATGTGGTTAGGTACAGGGCTAATACACAATTTAGTTTCTACTTTCAGGCTAAGGAATATGACAGCTTCAAATGTGCATACTGTATATATGTTTAGATAATTTTCAAAGAACTGAACAGGTGTCTTTTTAACCTGTCAGTCAGCTAAGATCCATTTACTGCCATTTCTGGATGTAAACCTTTAACTTTGGCTCTTTCCCTGTCTTTCTGTGAGGAACACAAAAGCAAATGATTGCTTAATTGAGCTCTGGTCTGTAAAGACTTGCAGTCATCTCATGCCAAGGCCTGACACACTCACACCATTCACCACTGCTTTGTTGTAATAATCTTTTCCAGTAAAATAAAGTTCAGCTCTGAATAAACATATAAATGAAATATAAAAAATTATTACTCCAATCTTTTACATGGTTTACCTTTCTAGAATAAATGATTTCTTGAATTTATTAAAAAACAAGAAAATTAATAGCAATTGACAGATGAATTGCTTCAGATGACTGCATTATACACACAGAGTGTCTGGTCTGATAGCTCACAACTGTCATTGTCTACAGTAACTATATATTGAACAACGACTACAAAGTAATTTGTCCAACTTCATACGGTTTGTGGGTACTAGATCTTACCATATAAATGACGATTTACATTTTTCTATCAAGTCTCTTCCAGTCCTCAGTACTGTGAGGCACAGCACAGTCAAGGTGAACAATAAGCTAAGAGAAGCACGAAAGCCAAAAACTGTCATTTACAGCCGCTGACTGGAGAGAGCAGAAAGTGAGTTCATGGCTTTATTGGACAGTTTCACATGAAAAAATATATTGTTACATTTTCTTTTACATTTGCAGGTTTCTATTCTACTGACTTACATATGTCTACATTTCCGCTAGAAATCTGCCATTTCCTAATACAGAGAGTACAAAAAGAAATGTGGACATGCTATAGTTCACAAGAGAGCAGTTGGACAGTTCAGACACTATCTTCTTTAGTATTTCAGTTATAAACATTTACATGTCAGCCAGGTTGTATGGTCACAAACTCAAATGACAGTGATATCTTGGTTCAATAAAAATAGAGTCCTGTGATCTGTACTATTTGCCCATTTTGTTTTATTTGTGAGGTCATTATTGTTCATTAGCACACTCGCTCACTGGGAAGCCATTTCAGAAAGATATGACTGATTATTCGATTTATATCTTACATTTTTATTTAGAAAGCATGATTTTTTCAATTTGTGTGTATGCATTGATTCATCTGTTTATTTTCTAACCCACTTATCCAGTTCAGGGTCATTGGGAGACAAAGCTCTTGTGCCCATACCTGCACTCTCACTTATTTTTGCAGTTATCAGTTCATTGGAAGTACAGAATATAATGATAAACTTTTATTTTAATACATTTTTCAATTTTATTCAGCTCACTTTTATATATGATGGTGCATTGTGCTGCTGCCCTGCTCCATTACTCCAATCCCAGCCCAGATAATGTCTGTGTGCAACACGTACATTGTTCTCGAGTCCATGTGGGTTTTTCATGGTACTCTGATTCATACCAACGTCTTAAAGACATGCATTTTAGCTTAATTAGTCCCACTAAATTCAGAACGGTTTTGTAAGTGTCCCCTAAAAAGGACTGACACCACATCCCAGGTTCATTACTGCTCTGAGCTTAATGACATCAGGAAAGGCACTGACTCTCCACAGCCCAGTATTAATTTAAGGGATTTTGAAAAATAATGATAAATAAATCAGTTACTACCCTGGTATGAATTAAGCAAAGGGCTTTTGTACTTGAGTGTGTTCTAAGATGAGCCAACATCCAAAACAGAATTGGATTCCTGCCCCAAAATATATCATGCTTGCAAGGTTAGATCCAGATACCTGAAACTCTAACATGAGATTGGGCGATTTCAGCAAATTAATGAATGGACATTTATTTTTTTACTTTATTCATTTATCGTGATCACAGTTTTTGGATAGTATGCAAAAGGTGTATTTTAAAAAATCCATCAAGAAATTACCTTTGGGCTATATAAGGACAAGAGCAAAATCACCCACCCCACTTGACACAGCTATCCAAACAGGAACACAAATAACAAGTGGACAGGTAAATTGGCACCCACACGCATCCCATGCAAGACAGTGAGCGTCAAAGTAAGGAGAAAAAAATGAGGAGAAGAGAAACTGCTCCACAGAGTAACCCTCAAGCAGCTCTTAAGGAACTGAACAGTATGGACATTTATTAACAGATAAAAATTCTTTGTATGATCTGGGACCATACCTTCTGGACAAACCTGTTCATAAATCTGAAGTTGTAAATGGTGTTTTTTCCAATGTTTTTGATTTTGAAATTTCTTAATCACCAAATGGCATTCATGAAAACAATCTCTCCATGTTGCTAGAAGACAAAAGCAAACATTAAATAAATCGATGCACTGCATTATAACAAATGCAACAGATATGCTCAGTGGAACATACCAAAAAGCACTATTTTCTGATTAGAGTTAATCATAACAGCTTTATTTCCTGTGATTCCACATAGGTTGAGACCTTTTTCATTTGAATAATGCTGAAGCATTTTCAATGGACTTAATGGCCTGGCAAAGCCATCACTAGCTATAAATAAATTAGTGCCTAATATACTGAAGAAGAAAGATAATTAGAAATTATTTTTTGGAAAGCAGTAAATTGTGGCCACACAAGAGGTTATTACAAAAAGGAATTAGGATCCCAAACTCCAGCCCTCCAGGGGTAATGTGCTTTCCAGTGTTCATTCCAACAAAAGCACTCTCAATTAAGTGCATTAATCTAATTACTTATGAGGCTGATTATTTTTTACTTCCCCTTTGTATGTTACAAAATTCTCTCTAGCAGTTTAATTTTTCAGGCCCTACATCACTCATTTGTTTGTAGAGCACATCAAATGCTTGAAGATGACATGTAACTATCATCCTGGGGTGTCTCAGGGTCAGACTGAGTGGCATGAAATGCCATGATGTGCTCTATCGACATGCAGAAACTGGGTCACACTGTTTGTGATGGCGGCGTTTATGGCTAACATGCTTGCCTTTCAACCTAGAAATCTGGGTCTGATTCCTACCTACTACATTTAATTTTTCTTTCATCAAACATTTCTGTAAATGTTTTTTTTCTAATCCTGTGGGTGGGTTTGTGCTGTTTCCAGAGTCATTTTTTGCAATTTATGTCAGAAGGAAAATACAAGAATACTGTATTGGTTACAAGGATGTTTTCTAACACTAACAATAACAATACTGTATTAAATGCAACAGGTTTAAAGCTAATAAAGTCCGGTGATGTAATTAGCAGGTACTTTGTCTGTCCACATTTTCACTTACTCATCTGAGCACGGTAACTTAGCTAGCTAGATTAATCAGAAAGCACATAATGTACAGTAACATTTACTTAAAGGTTCAGAAAACCTGAAAGTTGGTCATAAGAATAAAACAGTGTGTGCTTTTGACAGACTGCCTCCATTATAACCTCTTACCACACCTCCATATGCTAAGAAAAAATTCACTGCAATCCTGTATAAAGTTTCAGTCATCCTTTTAATGTTGAGCTGCACCAGGCAGGTTTTTGAATCACAGTTTATTTTTAGTCAAAACAGTCTTAAGTAGGGCTGGAAAAAATTTGAACTCCCAGTGGAATAAAAGTAGCTTTTGTTCCTTTATTAATATGTGACATTATTTCATAGGTAATTTTAAATGCCTTTAAAATGGTTATTTAATTTTATTCTTCATTAAATTAATGCATACAGGAAAACATTTCTATGCATCATTTTGTGCTTTGTTAGATAACATACCCTAATTTCACTACTGCAGTGTATGTCTCACACTAATTTTATAATATAGAATAAAGTGAATAACCACTTTATGAGGTATGCCTACTCAAAAACAAGTTAATTCCTCCTTTGGCTTTGGAAAGGTTTAAACTTATCAGAGCCCGGAATCACCAAGGCGTTCAAAGGGCGTCACACAGATGCTGGCCCAGGTAGATGAGTGCCATTTTTTACAAAATAGCTGAAAAATGCACCAAACAGCTTGTCTATCGTATTCTCCTATGGATTGAATGAAAAGACCACTGGATTATTCTGAACTGTCATGTTCTCAGAGTCATTCCTGGATTTATATAGTTTTGTGAAATGGAGTATTATCCTTGCTGAAAACCCCAATTCACAGAGAGGTGCAATACTGCTACAAAGGTATGCATGTGGTCAGCAATGATGTTCTGATACCCCATGCCACTCCAAGGTTGTTCTACATGCTTGACTTCTCTAAAACCCACTCTGTTGTGAATAAACTACATAGCAAATACCAAGAAAGATTCATGGACTCATAGATTTTGCCATAATCTGTTCTTCTGATTAATGTGATTAAGCAAGAAGTGCGACTCCTCAAAATGTGTCCTAATGCAACCACACTTATGGCTTTTCCTTGACAAAATCCAACTCTGCATATATGTGACAAATTGTGGAGGAAGTAGGTTTTCGTGTTTGCTTCTTTCACTTCTACTGTTGTACATGTAGTTCAAGTGTTACTCTAATGTAATTATGCAGATATCTATTGGTTCCAGTAATCAATGCTATAATTTGTGGGCACTCAAAAATCAAAAACAAGTGTGAGGCCTCTAAAAGACCCACAGATCAGGCCCAAATCTTTATTGGCTTATCTGGAGATTGATGTCACCCCAGGTAGCCAGACACCCAACTTTATAGGCAGACTTCGGCTTATACCAGCCTAAAAAGAAATCTGTCTTCTTTAAATGTCCCAAAAATATACATAAATGTCCTTTAGGAGAGTGGAACAGTAATACCTCAAAAAGAATGCAAAAAATGGGTTTGGCCAAAATGGAAACCCTGAGCAAACAAGATTCAAAATGTTTTACCAAAGTCAAGATCCACTAGGACAGAAACAAAAATCCATAAACCAATATATCAATACTTACAAAACAACACTTTTTGAACAACAATGAGTCATAGAAGGATCTATTTTTCAGCCACCCTGTACTGTATATACTTGATGGTGGTGCTCCACCCATAATGTCAGGGTGGCCCCACCTCTTGGGGTTTTATCCACAAAATAAATATAACACTGGAGAACATGCGATAAAGAGATAGTGTAAGTCCTGTGCTGGATCCTTTCCCAGGGACGCCATAATGGAATGGCAATATGTAAGGAAACATAACCTGGCCAAGATGGGACTGTTTCAACATCCCATAAAAGGGATAGATTAATGGACAGTAGGGGGGAGCTGTGATATGAAGAACAGTTCCTCCCCCAGTATAATAGACAGCAGTGCTTCACTGGCATGGACCCATTAAGAATGCCTGCAGGGATGTATGGGAGTTGTAGTCCTGAAGGACAATCCTGTCGGGGTCCTTGGGTGCCACTAGAGGGTGATGCAGGGAGACGGACTCCCTGTTTCAGGAGGCTTCAGTCTGACCTGGAAGTGTTTCTGCCAGGCTGTGCCTCGATATTGGAAGTACTCCTGGGTCTGACATAAAAACGAGCCATCCAGCCTCCTCCAGGGAGTCAGAGTTGGAAGGCAGAAGGCAAAGCTCATCTGGAGGAGGAAAAGGAGGATTGTGTGTTGAAAGGCTGTGGACTGACCTGAATGCAAGGTATTTTCTACAAAAAAAAAAGATTTTGCACCTGGGACTGTTCAATGTAGTGTGTTTGGTGTTTTGGGGCTTTTACAATAGTAAATAAATAAACAGAACAATATTAACAAAATTGACATAATTAACAAAATCACCTAAAAAATAATAATATCACAATTAATGAAACAACAAAAGATATGTCAGGGAGCACATCCTGTCTGAAAAATAACAATCAATGCTTTTAATTCAGAACTCGTGAAAACCTTTGCCTATATGTGTTTTGGGAAGTGGTCAATTTTTGATGACTTTATGGCAATTATACATGTGAAGGCCACAGCAGACTTGCTGTTCATGGCACCAACCACCAAACTGTTTTCAAACCAATTAAACTGTTAGTCTTACCAATTTGTTCTCTGAATTGCACACTTTTATGATCAGTTGGCAATTTCTCCACCTGCTTTATATGTAATTGTAAAAGTGATGATATCACTGACTGTTATGTTTCAGCAGGGGTTTATTCCCTGGCTTATATGTATTCTCTTTATTTATTAGGTATTTTACATAATTCTGCGTCATTTTTTAGATCATGTATCATGTATTATTTGGGTTCTGCATGCTTAAATGTGAAGCCAATTCTAGGCTTTTGTGGGTGGAACTCCGACAGGTGGGGCCACCCTGACATCACTGTTGCTGGGTTCTCCCTCTGCCTTCATATTGAGGTGAGAAGGAAAGATTAAGCAGTGGTTCATTGATTGTCTAATGTTTGGAGAGTGCTGTTCTTTGTAAGTATTGACTTTCTGGTTACTTGGATTTTTTTGCTTTTGTTCTTGAACTTTGATTACTGGATTGCAGGTTAAGATTTGTGCTGTGGGTTGTGTTGTAAGTCAAATCGTTTTTGCTTTATTTTTGCAATTTTTGTTATTTCTTTATAGAAATAATCCTTTTATAAAGATCTTTTGTGGATTTGTAAAAGGTTTTTCATGGTTTCTCCTTTCCTTGAGAGGCATTTTGATATATTTTTGGACATTTGATTTTTAGGGCCTAGACAGGCCAAACAACTGTCTGTGGAGTTGGGAGGTGAGGTTGTCTAAGGGGAAGCTTATTCTTGGCAGGCTATGTAAGGCCCTAGTCTGGCTTTGTGGGTCACTTAGAGGCCTCTCACCATTTTTCTATTTTGTGTGTTGCTCCATCATAACACTGACAATACAGTTAATTATGTGATAACAGCAAGTGTACCTAATATAGTACATTATAATAATATGTGAATGTAAAAATGTCACTGTATTCTGAATTCCACTGCTACTATATGCTGAGGATTTTTGACTTGGAGATGCTATGAGGAAAAATTAGGTTGGAATAACACTGATTTAGTTATTAATAAAACATGCTTAATGAAATTAATGAAAGTAACATTAAAAGGACAACATAGCAACCATAGCTCGATTGCAGGCAACATCAAAGTACAGAGACACAGACCTTGCATAAAGATTAAATACACTGAAACCTCAACTTCTTTCAGTTACAGCTATTAACAGCAGTGAAACTTTCTAATCTGAGATACATTTCTGATTGATTTATTCAAAATGAGTAAGTTGTTACAAGCTTAACCAGTTGCTTCCATTCAGGGGAGGATTTATGAGTATTCTATTTTTTTTTGGTAGGTTGTTATAACAGCCAGCAATTCTGTAAAACTGTCTCCGGATTAAGGCTAGCAGGTCATCGAGTTTTACATACAACAGGCTTGACAAAGGCTTTGAAGTGCAGTAAATGAACATTACAGCAAGGATGAGTTATTTTATTTTAGTGGAGGAGTTACTGATTAGACTGTAGGAGACGTTTTTTCATTCATTCCTGAAATTAAGCCATAATGGTCTTTTGAGTTAGGAAAAAGTGCTTGTTTGCAGGGTAATAACATGCTTTTGTTTTAGTTCTTGTGATAATTTATGAAGTGAATGAGAAAATTCGATCACTTAGTGTATCCATCCATTTTTTATGTGTGTGGTTCTTTTTGTGAGCATTGTTGTAATTGTCACCGTCTTCTGAGAGGATCTGCAAGTAAGACTTTCATTGTACTTTTACATATAAAACATGAACTTGAACTTTCATCTAACCTGCTTAATTCAATACAGAGGGAATCAAATCCATTTAAAAATATAGTTTTTGTTGATAGTCTATTTTGCTTTAAAGGTCATACTGTATCAACAAAAATATAATAAAGAAAAGTTAAACCCTGTACAGTAAAATGTATTCACAGGAATGTGTTTAGAATTAAAAAAGTGACAAAAATAAATCACCATTACCCAGAAAATGATGGAATTTTCTTCGAGTCTGAAAGTTGCTGAGAAAGTCAGAAAAATAAGCATATGGTCACATTGTATAAGCATCAGAAATACCTTTTGGGCAGTGCTCTAAATCATTTTGTGGTCAGTGGTTAAGAAATAATCATTTACGTTTTTTTTTTAAATACCTTCGTCTATATCTTGAATGTAGTTCATTCGAGGACATTCTAAAAGAAATACATGATTAAAGTTTTTGTTTTACTTGACATAAGCTGGTTTTTGTTAGAACACTATTAGAATGTAAAACATTAGTGGAGAACACTGGGATTGTGTGCACCACCTGCACACACCCCAAAATGATTGGATCTGCTTTGTATTGCATCCAAAGTGTGACTGGAGAGACTGGCCAATGACTGAAACTCACTGGGGAATGACACTGGAAACTTCAACAGGCCAGCATCTCTCAGCAAGGCCATAAACTGCCCGAGTTGGCAACGACCTTCATCACTGTTGGCTGCTGCATATAAATCAACATGCCACTCTTCAGGCATATGTCATATCCTGCCCCATTACAATGTACTCAACCCTGGAGCAAAATGGGACATTTTTATTGCATTCTGGGGTCAACGATGCCACCTTGGTAAGGATCAGTAGCATCTGAAGGACAGATTCCCTTGGAGATGCTACCCTGCAATATAAATATAAAACAAATCCATGTGCATACACACACCCACAAAAGTCATACTCATTACACGTCCATTTTAGGTGGAGACTCTAATGCACCATTAACAAGACCGCTAGAAGTCACTGAGCTCCACAATTTAGACTCTTCAAAGCAGCACCTGGTTTTAATCCTCAAAAACACGGTTAGGAAATGAGAGCAGTTAATCAAGAGACATTTGGTCTGAAGCTACAGCTGCTGCTCTAAAAAGGATTTGATTTGTAGAGTAGGACTGCCATGACAGGGTAAACTGATACTGGTGCAGAGTTCAATGAAAAGAGTGAAAAGGCTCAACACTCCAGTTAATGTAAGTTGAAGACACAAATTTATGTAACAAAATATATCAAAAATGCATTTTTTAATAATGCATATAGAAATTTTACTAATATAGTAATTTTAATATGAATGGTTCATTACATAAAATATTTACAGCAATCTATAAAACTAGTGACAGACTCCCCTGCCTATACAGTGTAGTGTAGTACAGTACAGTACAGTGCATGGACAGACAGGGATGGAAATCCTGGCCAATCTTGTTCACTTTTCACTGGGAAGCAAATATGGATCTCCAGAGTCTGAAAGGTACTCTACTACAGTACATATAACTTGGACTAATGGTGAAATTTTGACAATCTGAATGACTTCTTTTAACTGCAAAGGTCCACTACTGGCTTATCCACCTGAGACATGTTACGCCTGTAATGTGCTTCAATCTTTTTGGTCTTTGCTGGTAAAATCTGAGTTAACATTTTTATGTAAATTATATTGTGCAGAGTGCAGTATGATGTTGTGGTGGTGAACACCACCATTTCCTAAGCCAATGTCCTGAGTTTAAATACTATCAGTATGAACGTGTTTTATATTCCCCTGTGTCTTTATTGATTTGTTTCCAGGTATTTGGTTTCCTCTCATATTCTAAAGCCTTGTGCATTAGATTAATTAATGCTTCAAAACTTCCATGATATGAATGAGTATGGAGTGGGTGTGCAAGTATGCACTGCAATACACAGCAGTCCCATGCAATGTTGGTTCTTGCCTTATGCTGATGTCTCCACAATAAGCTCTGGTCCCACACTATGAATCAGGATGCATAATGCATTAGTAGAATATTATTATTTAAACAAGTGTTGAACATGTATGAGCATGCAACATGGCTGAAGTTAATGAATCTGATAGAAGGAGCACAGACAGTAGAAAGCCCGCTATTCTACTTGAGATCACTGAATGTTTCCTTAGCTTATTTGGGTTAATGGTTGTGTTACACACTCTGCCCTTAGTCAAAGGCCCCAGGAGTGGAGTGACGCTGGGCACTGTCTGTGCGTCTATTTGCTTATCACTGTTGTGCTTTTGAAAATTTACGGCCTTACTAGAAGTTAAAAATTGAGACAGCAGGACAGGAATATCAAGTGTTTTATAATAGGTCATCCAGGACTATACTACATACTAATCAAAATTATTTTACATGACTAACATAGAATTAACAAAACAACAATAAATATATTTGAGATTCAGAAGGGAATAAGTAGGTGGACATCTGTAAGAAGCTACAATAATTTCATGTTAAAAAAATAAGGAAGTGGATGAAGAAACCAAAATAGCAATTAAAGATGCCTTTCAAACTTGTAGGTGAACAATAAACTCTTCCTGATAAATTATTATTAACAAAGACACATGCTAGAATTAAAACCCTAAAAAACTAAAACAAGTCCTGCTTTCATACTGAAACAAAAATGCCACAGAAAAACAACACAATGATACGTTTTATAGTTAGGGTAAAACCTACAGGTCATGCAAAACGTTTGTAAAAAACCCTATGCTTTCACATAAGAGGACATAATTTGCAATCATCTAGTTATCTCTTAGTCACAAAAAATGTAAAAAATAATAAAAAATAATAGAAATTCAATATTTTACTTAACATATTTCTGTTATATTATCATCATCATTATCGTCCTTTTCATTCTGCTTTTCCTCGTGGGGATTGTAGGAGCAGCACACTGAGCTTGACTGACAAGGTCTTCCAAACTCCAATTCCTTCTAACCTTTACTCGTGAATAAAGAGACTCTCCCAGGACAGCTAAGAGTTACAATATCTCTAGCGAGTCCTTGGGTCTTCTTCCATGGGTGGCTATCACCACATGTGCAGAGGGAGATACATAAGGAGGCATTCAAATACAACCACAAATCACCTCAACTGAGTCCTCTCAATACAGAGAAACAGTGCTAATACTCAAAGATCTTACCATATTGCTGAACTCCCCACCCAGTCTCACATACAGAGTCCAGTAATTCTGCACAGGAACCTAACTTTAACTACTTGTACTGACAGACCACTGTTTGTGAGCCTCAAGGACTGATGTGAGCAACACTGGAGTACCACAAGGAATAGTCCTGTCACTTTTTCTGTTCTGTCTGCACTGCTCAGGCTAAAAATATAACAGGAGGTCATGTCACTTGCAGAAATTCTCTTATAATTCTGTACTTATGGGGTATATAAGGTAGAGTGTAGGAATCTGGTGGAGAACTTTGTTTCTTAGTGCAGAAAGAATTGTCTGCAACTTAACATCAGCAAAACCAAGGAACTGGTTATTGACTTTTGTTGCACCAAAGAACATCTATTGCTGGTCTTTTTTCAGGGAGTGGTTGTGAAGGTGACACACTTCTACAAGTACTTGGCGGTCCACATCAATGACAAGCTGGCCTTTTCTTGTAAGAAAGAGTTACTATTTAAGAAAGAGCAGAGCCGATGTTTTTTTTTTCTTAGGAGACTGTGCTCCCTTATTGTGGGTAGTGACATCCTTAACATATTCTACAACTCTGTAATGACTAGTGTGAATTTCTATGCTGTTGTGTGTTGGGCTGGTCACTGCCCAGAGCTAGTAACCATAGTTGAGGATGGGCATGTAGAATAACTGCTAGTCCATAGCAGGTCATATTCATGCTGTATCATGCAGCTAATATATGGCTGTGAATTAATTGAACATGTAGGCCTTTGGGAAGTAAGAAAGAAGTGGAGTACTCAGAAAATACAAAAACAGACAAATGCTATCTGCACATAAATAGACCTGCACTCACTCACATAATTTAAACTTAACACATATACGTTTTGGGATGCAGGAGGAAAACTGGAATAGCATGAGGAAAATAAAAGAGGTGTGGGGGTAACTGTGAAAATTCCACACAGGCAATGACAAGGACATGAACCCAGGGCTCTAGAGCAGTGAGGAGACAGGGGTAACTGGTCACCTCTCTTCTACATCATTTATTAAATGCTGCACATACTGTATACAAAACCACAAGGATGTTAAAATGTTAAACAAAGATTTGACTACAATACAAACAGAGGTACAGTATCTGTGCCATTAAGTTTAATTGTTTGTGAAACTTAATAATATTTGATTATTCAATCTGCAAGTTTTACAATTAGTAACAAAACACATAACACCTTCTTAGACCAGTTCAGGGGAATAGAGAGCCAGATTCTTTTTCAGCAACACTGGGTGAAAGACAGCCTTGTACAGAGCTTGAGTATATAGCAGTACTTAACAATTATTATATAATTAAGAATAATTACAGAACAAAAGCAAATCTAAAGCAGGAAACTAGATTCCTTCACAATGTGTCATCTGAAACGAGAGATATAATATTTTGCTTCTAAACTTTTTACAATTGAGAAAGCAAATAGTTTTCTCAGGTATGGAACAATCCATTTGGTTTTGCTGACATCTGCTGGCCATTGAAGTCTGTTTTCTTACAACACATTACTAAGCTTGTAGCCTCATGAATCCATTTCTATCTAACCAACTCAGTGAACAGCGTATTCGCAGTCATTTGGTATTCTAACTTTATTCATAGAAGTATTTACCATCATAGGATACAAGAGTGGATGATATATCCTGTGGATGATTTGCTCTACTTGAAGATGTGATTTTAGCAGTAAAATATTGCTTTGCTAATTTGCGCAAAAGCACAGACACTATTATCTGTGCACAGCAAACTGTACAAGTGCAATATTGCTGAAAATTCTAGTACCTGTGCCAAATGTCATTTGGACTGTTATGTCCACATACTCACATTCTTGACACACAAGGACATTACACCTGGACAGATCCAATTATTCCAGGGATGCCTTAAGCCTGCAAATCCATTGAAGACCTAAAATGAAATTCTAATCCCATCATATGGTATGTGTAGGTAAAGCAAAAAAACCCACCATATTCACTGACATTTCTCATCCTTGTGTCTTTGATTGTCGTTCAATGAGCCTTCCGAAATCACACAAGGCTCATTTTTAAGATTTGTAAAATGGCATTCCCTGGGTTTACTTGAAAAAAAAAAAAGAGTTTATGGGTTTATGGGCTTCAGAGAATTAGACTATATACTTCTATATGTATAGAAGTATAACACATAGTCGTTGGTTTCCTGACAAGATTAGAATAAGTAAATAGAGACGATTCTGATGTGATAATTTTAAGGGCAAGCTTTATCAAAAATGTAAAGCTGAACACATAAATAAACATTCATATAAACTAGTTTATGTGATGTTGTACATCAAGAAAAATGATAGAAGAATTTTCCAACTTACTTTGTCATTTTAATAAGACTTTTAGAAATTTCTTCCATTAATTTAATGGATAAAGTCCATATCACTACCTTGTTTATTTCTGCTACGCCTAAATGGCTTCAGGACATGGATGATGCCAATGGATGTCTTTTACAGATTTATTTATATATATACTGTATATCTCAGGTCTGTTTAGTTCATTCTCATAGTAAACTCGTTTTTTGACATGACTCCTCATTCTCTATATTCATTCTAATTTTTATATTATTGGCTTAGTGTCTTTAATCCATACCCTTAATTTTTCCACACTATACTTGCACTAGACTTTGGCAGTCTGCACCATTAGAGTCTAAACAATACTTTGGCTTGATATAAAATGTCATATGCCAACTTCTCTTTGGTCTCATTGAGCTTATACAGACGCCATGCAGAAACAGCATGCTGTTTTATTTATAAACATGGAAATTAAAACTTACTTAAAGTTTTCAATGGTGCTGAAGAAATTAGGAGAGGGCTTTTGGTAATGATTGGATCTGAATTTAATTTAAGGCTCACAACCTCAAAGTAGATTGGTTTTTGATGTCCATTTCAAATAACAAGGTGTGCCTCATAATGTATGACCTGTTGAAAGAAGTTGTATCAGCCAGACAAGTCATAAGTCTGGGGTTAAAGAAAAGCGCCTCCTGTTTCAGACATCAGAGTGTGTAGGTTTTGATCTCACTTGAACCTTATCAATGCAGTGGGCTAAAAATTACAGAACCCTCAAAAGAAAGGTACAAAAAACAAAAAAGAAGTGAATAAGTACACATAATAAGTTTTATAATATGGATAAAGAATACATACAATTATTCTAAACAACAAAATTAACCAAGGAACAGAAGTTGCAGCACACAGACCCCAGTGACTGCTTATAGCCCTCACACTTGACAAAGCCACTGATGGACTTACAGCTAGCTGTGTTATTTCAGCTTCTGCTCAACTCAGTTTCCTTGGTTAGGTGGAGTTATCCTTTATTCACCAATCCAGTCTCATTTATTCTCACTTTTAAATGAACAAACTGACCTAAGAATATGTTTGGTTTTTTTAGATTTTAATTTAAAAATTACAATACAGTAATTTTGCTTGTATTGCAATTATGCATAATGAGTTTTCTATTTCATAGTAATTAGTAAATGGTTAATCATTTTCTATAACATCTTTTTTGTCTAAACATTTTAAGCTGCCTTATAATAATAACCACATAACAATAAAAAATAAGAATGAAATGATGTGTAATGCAGGTATATAAGCTCCACACTTATGGTTAACTGTGAAGCTGCAAAACCTCATATACCATTTTCTTGCTGCTGTGTTTGCATTTAAATCAGAATGGTAGATCCTGGTGCAGTCAATAACTGACAATCACCCTGTAATTCTTGACAAATATATTACATCACAAATCAATATATTCCACCAGCTTTAAATATACATTATTCTGCAGTGTGGTACCTTTCTTGCACTGCCGGCAATATTTTTAAGTTGGCTATATTTCATTCATTCATCCATTATGAAACCTGCTTAGTTAACTGGTAGGGGCTGGAATATACAGTATGCTGGCAGCAGCACTGGGTACAAAGCAAGAATCAAACGTGGTCTATGTGCCAGTTCAATGCAGGGCACATTCACACCAGGACACTATAGAGTCACCAGTTGACTTTTAACCCCCATTTTAACCATTTGGTAGGGTGTTTGGAGAATATGGAGAAAAATACACATGGACATGAAGACAACATGCAAAATCTACAGACATGGACAAGATCAGTATTCACACCCAGCTGTGAGGTAGCAGCACCACTGTGTCACCTTCCTATATTTTATAGTACATCAAAACAGCTCAACAAGAGTTAAAAGCAGCTGAAAAACACACAATTTTAAGCAGATGTGGAGAAGAACATATGGATGGTAGTAAATGTTTATGAACAGCACAGCAACTAAACATCAGGATAGAAGCAACATAAGGTTCAGTTTAAATAAAGAGACGATGATGTAAATAAGACACAAAAATATAGTAAATACTTGCATATATTAAAAAACTTAATAGTTAATAAAAACACAAAATACACAGTACATACAAATGTATAGATTAATCTATATATTTTAATGTTAAGTTAAGATAATGGATTACTCCAAATTGACTTGAGAGAAAAAATAACAATTTAGAAATTTTGTTAAAAACTTATTTTACTAAGATTAAGAGAAAGAGAAATTGAAACCAAAATGCTAACCAAATAGTCAATCTATAAATCTGATATTCTTTTCTAAGTCATTACTAAAAAATAGCCTAAATGTTTGTTTAGAAGTGCTCTTGTATATTACAATCTTACTCTTTTCTCTGCTTTTAAACATAGACTGTGGACACAAGTGTGAGTGCACCACCATCTTTCAAAATGGCAGCATGATGATATCGTATGGTGTATTGCTGTTGGTTTATATGATCAGCATTGGGCAACAGTATGGTGGCACCCATGAAACTAATGTAGAAAATGGTAGTGTCCACCAAGAAAAAACTCAGACAAATGGTGGCATGGTAATGTCACTAAAATAAGACATTAGCAAATTTGTACCACCATCTTTTATAGGCATGGAGTAATGACATGGAATGCTATAAACAATATGATGAAGAATGAAAACATTATATTGCAACATTAATATTGAAAATACAGTACATAATGATGGCTCACATAGAAAAACCTTCCCAAAACAGCAACATAATTTTCTCCAATTAAAAATAAAAATGAATAATAACAAAAGCAACACATCCAAGCATTACCCAAATTAATCAGGGCATGGACTAACCACACTGAGAAACATTACTGAAAGAATTTAGGTTGTTGCAGTGTTTCAGGTTCTTCTGCCAAATCTGGATTACTAGATGGAGCTTCTGTTACAGGTTTACTTTAAAATTACATTAATCATTCAAGTTCTAAAGTTTTCAGTTTTGAACTTCATCCTTGTAAAGAGTATTTTATTTTTAAGTTTCAAATCAACATAGATGAGTTATAGAATGTGGATTGGGATTCTTCCAGTTAAGCAAAACAAATCTTTGTGGAAGTAGTGTGGTTTATGTTATTACAACTGATTTTCACAGAACTCTTTTAAGCCATCTGTTATTACTCCATATATCACTATAAAGGCATCAGTAATATTCAGATATTTTCCCCAAAATGGTTTAAATGTAGGACATTCCCAGAACATGTCACCTAGTGATGCAGCTGTTTGATGACATCTCTTATAGTTGCATCTTGCCAATTTAAGACAAAATATATGTGAATGATGTAATATTTTTAGCTAAATTATGGCATGCTTTGTGCATATTGGACTAGAATGTATTATGTAAATAGCTAAATTCTATTTCTTTTCTGAAAGTTTAATTGAGAGACCTCTTTCCCATCATTCCCTAAGATCAGTAAGGGATAAGTATAGTAATTATGCTTCTGTTATCCATCCATTTTTGTTATATTTTGATTTGTTGAAATATGAAGAATTTCATTCGGCGCTTAGTGTTTAGTCCTGGATTTCAAAACATGAATTTCTTTACCGTCTTGATTTTGATCACATGATGCAGCTTGTATGGATCACCTGACTTATGATGATTGCAATTGTGACGTTCTCGTAAGTGATGTTTAAGAATAATGGGAGCAGTCACATTCTATGTTATCCCTCAGTGGATGTAAAAACATTTTCTTTACTGCTAGTTAACTTTATAATTAAACTAGCAAAATACCCGCGCTTCGCAGCAGAGAAGTAGTGTGTTAAAGAGGTTATGAAAAAGTAAAGGAAACATTTTAAAAATAACGTAACATGATTGTCAATGTAATTGTGTTGTCATTGTTATGAGTGTTGCTGTCATATATATATACATATACACATATACACACACATATACAGATATATTATATATACATATACACATATATTTTTTATATATATATTTTTTATATATATATATATATATATATATATATATTATATATAAATGGAATGGGTGGGTCGTCGGGTGGGCCTTTTTTTCATTCCGTCGTTTTTTCGACGTTTTGAAAATGTAGAATGATTATTTGATTTTGTTGTTTTTATTTGATCGTGTCTATGTAGCCGCCGTCGTAATAAAGTATCGCTAAAATCGTCATTTATCGTAATTTATTTTTGACGTATAACGTCGCCGTCGTCGAGGTCAGTGATACCAGTGCAAAAAATCTGCTTACGATTGAAAGACACGCCCTACTCACTGGACAGTTAAAAACACCAATCAAACTAACGATGACATCAAGTATTACCCAATCAAAAGTAGGAAAGGAGGCATCTTCATAAAATGCGTGTGGGATGATTTGCATGAGACGCTGCTTTAAAAAAAAAATGATAAAAAAAATACGGGATAAATCCCGTCCAGTATTCATTCAAAACGGGACGCGCAATTTCATTCTCAAACACGGCACGATTCCGTATTTTAAAGGACGGGTGGCAACCCTACAGTGCCAGGTAACCACCCATACAATCACATTGTGATTCAGACTAGGAATGCAATGAATGTAATTACCCCGATCTACATACAAGGCGAAAGTCTTGCACCATTCAAAGATGATGGTTTGGGATAAGTACACCATACAACATAAAAGAGCTTATGAAGCCTTGAACCGAAAAAAGCAACATCTCAGAGATCGTAAAAAAAAAAATAGGAGCTAATGTCGTTTTACTCGCTGTAGATTTTAGTCAAACATTACCAGTTATTTCACGAGGGAGACCAGCACATCAACTCAACGCGTGTTTAAAATCCATGCTTCTCCCACGCTCGGTTATATGTCGCGTGTTCTCGGGTAGGTGCACCAAAAAATTTATACATTTAAGCATGTAATGGGCAAACAAAAAATGAGGTATACCCGAAGGCACAGCAGTAGTACTTAATGTAACTTTACTTCTTAAATGTTAATGTTTTACTGTTTAATAATTTATACGCTTCTTATATGTTGTTCAAATTCTTTTATCAAAATACCACTGACAGCGCAATGCACGATAACATCGAGTGAATACACCATACGCATCCGCCCACGGCTGCCCTGCTGTGCGCAGATAGGACTTGATTGTACAATAAAATAAAATAAAGATAAAAAGACTAAAATAATCATCACCCATAAAGCGGATAGTACACGTGACGTACTATATGTGTACCACATTTCAAGTGTATAGGTGCAACGGTTTGCGAGCTACAGGTCATTTAAAATCCTGGACAGACACACAAATTGCCACGGTAGCAAATTACAGAAGAAGATTTTACTGTTTAATAATTTATATTTATATGAAACGAGCTGTATATACCCGGCATTGCCCGGGGCAGAAGTAACGTAATCGGTCAAACACTTACATATATACCAAAGTAAACCTAATCGGTCAAACAGTTACATATATAAAAAAACCGAACCTAATCGGACAAACAGCTTCATATATACAGAAGCGAACCTAATCGGACAAACAGCTAATCTATATACATAAGCAAACCTAATTGGTCAAACAGTTACATAAATACAAAAGCAAACCTAATCGATGAAACAGCTTCATATATACAGAAGCGAACCTAATTGGTCAAACAGTTATGCATGTGCAGAATGATTTTACAAACATTATGCGTGTTAACAATCATTAAAAAGAAAAGATTGAGGAACTCTTCTTCTATATGTGATGAAGCTGGATGAAGCTGACTTGACGAAGACGTAGGTGGCATAGATTGGTTTTTCTAAAACAGAAGAAAAAATGAGTATCTATTATTATTTTAAATTAGAATGAAAATGAGAACCTTGATTAGAGATAGATTATCCGTATTAAAATATGTGCATGAATAAACTTTTGCTAACTCTCTAGCAAAAGTTTATTCATACAAATTGGCATGGGATGGCTTTGTGAAAAAGTAAAAATTAGATAAAAATAAATTGAGAATGCGTACTTCGATTTGACTGAGATTATCTGTAATGATGAAAAAAAAGTTTAGTATGTTTTTTTTTCCATACGGGAAGGATGTAAAACCTTACATAGGCACCCTTCAGCCCGTACTGAAGGGTAGTGTCAGATTCTTACTGACTAAAAAACACCCTTTTTATTCCACAGCTACCCCAAAAACCACTATTAGGCATTACTTTGGGGTGGCAGTAGTTTAGTTATGAAACAGCTGGGTCCTGAAAAAAATCTGTCTTATTAGTGGCTTCATCACATATAGAAGAACAGTTCCTCAATCTTTTCTTTTTAATGATTGTTAACACGCATAATGTTTGTAAAATCATTCTGCACATGCATAACTGTTTGACCAATTAGGTTCGCTTCTGTATATATGAAGCTGTTTGATCGATTAGGTTTGCTTTTGTATTTATGTAACTGTTTGACCAATTAGGTTTGCTTATGTATATAGATTAGCTGTTTGTCCGATTAGGTTCGCTTCTGTATATATGAAGCCGTTTGTCCGATTAGGTTCGGTTTTTTTATATATGTAACTGTTTGACCGATTAGGTTTACTTTGGTATATATGTAAGTGTTTGACCGATTACGTTACTTCTGCCCCGGGCAACGCCGGGTATATACAGCTCGTATATATATATATATACACACATACATACATACATACATACATATACACACATAGATGCACTTACAATAACATAGAAATCAATATAAACAACATTAACATCATTATCATATGAGAATATGAAGTAATATATAAGAAGCACATTTCATATAAATATAAATTATTAAACAGTAAAATCTTCTATAATTTGCTACCGTGGCTTTTCGTTGGTCTGTCCAGGATTTGAAATCACCTGTAGCTTGCAAACCGTTTCACCTATTGACTTGAAATCTGGTACACATATAATACGTCACGTCTTCTATCCGCTTTATGGGTGATGATTGTATTACTCTTTTTATGTTTATTTTATTTTAGAATCAACTCCTATCTGCGCACACCAGGGCGGCCGTGGGCAGATGCGTATGGTGTATTCACTCCATGTTATCGTGCATTGCGCTGTCACTGGTATTTTGATAAAAGAATTTGAACAATATATAAGAAGCGTATAAATTATTAAACAGTAAAACATTAACATTTAAGAAGTAAAGTTACATTGAGTACTACTGCAGTGCCTTCGGGTATACCTCATTTTTTGTTTGCCCATTACATGCTTAAATGTATAAATTTTTTGGTGTACCTACCCGAGAACACGCGACATATAACCGACCGTGGGAGAAGCATGGATTTTAAACACGCGTTGAGTTCATCTGCTGGTCTCCCTCGTGGAATAACTGGTAATGTTTGAGTAAAATCTACAACGAGTAAAACCACATTACCTCCTTTTTTTTTTTTATGATCTCTGAGATCTTGCTTTTTTCGGTTCAAGGCTTCATAAGCTCTTTTATGTTCCATGGTGTACTTAATAAGTACTAATTATCCCAAACCATCATCTTTGAATGTTGCAAGACTTTCGCCTTGTATGTAGATCGGGGTAATTACATTCATTGCATTCCTAGTCTGAATCACAATGTGATTGTATGGGTGGTTACCTGGCACTGTAGGGTTGCCACCCGCCCTTTAAAATACGGAATCGTGCCGCGTTTGAGAATGAAATTGCGCGTCCCGTTTTGAATGAATACTGGACGGGATTTATCCCGTATTTTTTTTATCATTTTTTTTTTAAAGCAGCGTCTCATGCAAATCATCCCACACGCATTTTATGAAGATGCCTCCTTTCCTACTTTTGATTGGGTAATACTTGATGTCATCGTTAGTTTGATTGGTGTTTTTAACTGTCCAGTGAGGAGGGCGTGTCTTTTAAGTACAGTCTGCAAAGTGTTGGCACTGAGATGTGGCGTCAGCACCATAGTTGAAGCCCCTAACGTTGCGGTCAGCAAGTCGGCTAACATCCGCCATGTGCCGTCTTTCAGTTGCGAGAAGCAGATCATAGAATGGTTGAAACTGTTGCCCCTAACGTTGCGCCACGGCGTGTGGTTCGTTTATACCTCGTGTCTTCTCATTAAACTTTTATCTTGCGAATATGTTATTGCAATCCGCAGCGGGAGCGTTTCTATAAACTTAATTTAAACTTACGTTTTACACCGTGCTTTGTTTCCCTTATGAACATGCTTGTATGCTTAACTCGCTCCGTTCTCAATTGTTTAATTAATTTTTTGCTCTTCGCTGTTTGCGGCTGTTCCTCCATTTCCCCCTACTTCGTTCTTTTATCTCGCGAATATGTTATTGCAATCCTTAACGGGAGCGTTTCAATAAACTGATTGAAAATAGTTTTGCATTTACCTTTTTAGTAAAAGGCGAGCTTTTAAGCCTGAGAAATCACCCTGTAAATGCACACGTTTAATTGCACATGTGTTAATATGTATGGTTACACAGTATTAAAAGACAGTGAACAACGTCAGTTACCTTTGTTCCCGCGTTTGATAAAAGGTCAGCTTTTAAGCCTGAGAAATCACCCCGTAAATGCACACGTTTAATTGCACATGTGTTAATATGTATGCTTACACAGTATTAAAAGACAGTCAAAAATTAACGTCATTTACCTTTGTTCCCGCGTGTGACTCGTGCTGTAAATCTCTTCCTTGTTTTTAGTTCACGTGATTACGTAGGAGGCGTGATGACGCGATACGTGACTCCGCCTCCTCCATTACAGTGTATGGACAAAAAATATGTTTCAGTTATGACCATTACGCTTTGAATTTCGAAATGAAACCTGCCTAACTTTTGTAAGTAAGCTGTAAGGAATGAGCCTGCCAAATTTCAGCCTTCCACCTACACGGGAAGTTGGAGAATTAGTGATGAGTCAGTCAGTGAGTGAGTCAGTCAGTCAGTCAGTGAGGGCTTTGCCTTTTATTATTATAGATATCCCCTAGTTTTAGATTTTGGTACTAGAAATAGAAATAATGACTAAAAAGTGAATTTCTCCTAAGAGTGAAGTTTCTTTCAAATCTGGTTCAAGAAAGTGCAAATTCCTCTTGAGTTACCTGCAGTATATTTCCTGCTTCACATGAAGAAATACCTCATATCATATCCTCCAAATTGCCCCATGTCATAAAACAATGAAAAAAATAAATTGAGGCAACCTTCAAAATATGATGATGATTGAGGAGCAAAAAACTGGATTGAAATATTTATAGACAATATTACAAGAAAAATGAGATACTAAAAGAGACTTAACAAACCTCATCAGAAGATAGGTGAAGAGACTAGAAATAATTCTTAAATTGAAATTTATTATTTTTTGTATTGTGTTTAGTTTTTATACAATTTGTAAAACGATTTCTTCGATACAAAATTCAAACAACAACTTTTGTCAGAGCAGGTAACCTATCCCACACTTAAACAGGTCAAGGTTTTTACTTGACTTCATGAACAGCTGCCAAGAAAAAGTCTTTGGGGAAGACTAAGGAAAGGCAGATTATATATAAACATTTCAAACATCAGCTGAGCTCATCTGTTTCTGTCACCTTTTATAAAGTCTTGCAAGGAAGGCATTTTTGAATAGCAAAATATGTATCAAGGCAAACTTTGCATGTCATTTACAACCATGTATGTGCCCTTTGTCGAGGTCCCAAGGCTGTTGAGAGGTGATTTGTATTTTAGAATTATTAAGTGCCATATTTCTCACATGATTCACCTTTGCCGTCTTCTTCACAAGTGAAAAAGAGTACTGTGCACAATAGAAGTGGCAAAAGCTGTATATTTGATTTAAAGACACACTTGATTTGGCCTATTAGATATGTTTTCATTTTCTGATTTACGCCAATTGAATCAGTATTTACTAAATTATAGCTGATTATGTGAAAAGGAATCAGAATGCATTCAGTAAGCACGCAAGCAAACCAGAAAAGGGGAGGAGAGCAAATTAAATATTACAGAATAAAGAAATCAATGTTAAATTCTAATGAGAAAAGCTAGGGTCTTCTCTTTGAATCAGAATGGAAAAAGTAAAGGAGCTAACTACTAAGCAGATATCAAAGCGTACTTGAATTAATTGCAGTTAGAATAATGTTCAAATGCTTGACTACTGTAGGAATGGAAAAACAGAATAATAACAAAATGTAAAATTAAATAAAATCATCTGTTTTTGTGGAAATTGACCATTGTTTGAGTTTAAGAGGTTGTTGGTAAGAAGTACAGTTTTACAGATTTCTCCAAGATACCAGAACAGTGACACCAATAGACCATCTTTTTTGTGACGGCATGTGGTATGCACAGAAGAAACATATAGGCTCATAGAACAGCGAGTGTATATATATATATATATATATATATATATATATATATATATATATATATATATATATATATATTATACAGTATATATTATATACAGTATCTATATTATACAGTATATATATATATATATATATATATATATATATATATATATATATATATATATATATATATACATATATGTAAGCTTAGTCTCCTGGAGCTGTATAGCAGCAGTGCTAACCATCAGTATCTGTATATAGTTTTAAAGTACAATGCATGTCTGTGTTTTTTTTAAAATAACAAAACACAGGTTTACTTTAAAATTATATTAATAATTCCAATTCTAAATTTTTCAGTTTTAAACTTCACCCTTGTAAAGAGTATTTGATTTTTTTTTTCAGTTTGGAATCCACATTGCTTTCCTACTGAGTTATAGAATGCAGAGTGGGATTCTTCCAGTTAAGCAAAATAAGTCTTGGTGGAAGTAGCATGGTATAAATTATTACAACTGATTTCTCATAGAACTCTTTTAAGCAATCTGTTATTACTCCATATATCACTTTAAAGGCATCAGTAATATTCAGATATTTTTCCCCAAAATGGTTTAAATGTAGGACATTCCCAGAACATGTCACCTAGTGATATAGCTGTTTGATGACATTACTTACCGTTGCATCTTGCCAATTTAAGACAAAATATATGTGAATGATGTTACCTTTTTAGCTAAGTTATGGCATGCTTTGTGCATATTGGACGAGAATGAATTATGTAAATAGCTAAATTCTATTTCTTTTCTGAATTGTAACTGACAGACTCCTTTCCCATCATTACCTAAGATCATTAAGGGGTAAGTATAATAATTATGCTCTTTTATTTGTGCATTTTTGTTGGATTTTGATTTGTTTACATATGAAGAATTTAATTTGGTGTTTGTTTAGTCCTGAATTTAAAAAAACTCAATTTCTCTGCCATGTTCATTTTGATCACGTGATGCAGCTGGTATGGATCACCTGACATGCAATGATTGCAATTGTGACATTCTGGTAAGTGATGTTTAAGAATAATGGGAGCAGTCACATTCTATGTTATCCCTTGGTGGTTGTAAAAACTATTTCTTTATTGCTAGTTAACTTTATATTTAAATAGCCCCTAGTTTTAGGTCTTAGTATTCTGGCTTTGACCTCTTTTTAGTATTTTGACTAACATCTTTGCTATTCTCTTTAGATCCTGTTGCTTTTGACTTTACGGTATTTTCATCTTTGCTAGCCTTTTGAATATTATGTCTTACTTTTTTTTATCATCTCCTAGTCATTTTTCACTTTCAATAATCCTTTTGCACCTTTCATCCTTAACAGAAGGGTTTCTCTGTTGAGCTCAATTTTTCTCCTATACCTCCATGGCTGAGCTCAACAGAAGTCACATCTTAGGCTAGTTCATATTGTGTGCCCATTGATGTTGGGATATTGGTTAAATTGCTGTGATGCTGGTCTAGGGAGACTAGTTTCAAAAATGTTTAAATAAATACTGAAATCCTCCTTTGACTGTAAACTAAAAAATGTTCATATTTCCATATTTGCAGGTTGGCAGGCCTCACAATTTTAGTGTCCAGTTAGAAATAGTGACTAAAAAGTGAATGTTGTTTATTTCACCCTAAAGGGAAGTTTCTTTCATATTTCGTTCAGGAAAGTGCAAAGTTCCTCTTGACTTACTTGCAGTATATTTCCTGCTTCACATCAAGAAATATCCCATATCATATCCCCAAATTGCTCCATGTCAAAAAAACATTGAAAAAATAAATTGAGGCAAACTTCAAAATGAGGAGATGGTTGAGGAGCAAAATATTGGATTGAAATATTTATAGAAAATATTACAAGAAAAATTAGATGCAAAAAGAGACTTAACAGACATTATCAGAAGATGAGTGAGAGGACAAGAAGTAATACTTAACACATCCTTTATTATTTTTTATTTTTGTTTTGTACAATTTGTTAAACGATTTTTTCGATACAATTTAAAACAATGACTTTTCTTAGAGCAGGTAACCCGTCCCACACAAACAGGTCAAGGTTTTTTCTTGACTTCATGAACAGCTATAACAGGCTTATTAGATATGTTTTAATTTTCTAAGTTATGCCATGGAAGTGGTAGTTACTAAATTATAATTACGTGAAAAGGAATCAGAATGCATTCAATAAGCACTCAAGCAAACCAGACAGGGAGAGAAAAGCAAATTAACCATCACAGAATAAAGAAATCAGCGTAAGATTCTGATGAGAAAAGCTTTGGTCTTCTCTTAGAGTCTGAATGGAAAAAGTAATGGAGCTAACCACTAAGCAGACATCGAAGCACACTTATTTTTTGAGGTATCCCAGTTTCCCTCACACATCTCCAAAATATATTTGCTCATGTTAACTGGGGCATTCTTAATTGGCACAATATGAGTTTGTCTGACAAGGGATGGACTTGTTCATGGCTGATTTTTGCCTCGTACTTAGCGACATTGGATTAGCCATCACCCTTCCAGGAACCCTCAACTGGACTCACCAGTTGCAGAAGTGGATGAATTGATCGAATTTATTTTATTTTTCCTTCCTTGAAAGTTAGTAATGCATACTCTACCTCCATGCATTTAACAAGCATTTAACACAAGGGTCTATTACAGTAAAAATATATGGAATTTGATTTATTATGCACTATATACATTGCTAGCTGTCAAAAGCACTAATAATGGAATTAATATATCATCTGATGACAAATAAAACTTTCAAAACTACTATTTTGGCTACATTTGTATTTATAAATTAATGAATTTGACACAGTTAAACATTTTAGCCCAAATAAGTAACTCTGAATCTCATTGTCAAAGGCAATAAAGACACAGTACAAGGAAAAATGAAGTTTTTACAGTGAAAAACAAAAGCAACCAGGTGTTCAATGTTAAGCCAAGGAGTATTAAAAGCTGTCACAAACCCTACAAAGGCTAACATCTTTTGGCATGTCTGAGATGTTTAAAGTGACTTTGAAAGGCATAGCAACTGATTAGCAGTTCACTATAATAATTATAAATGATCTATGAATCATAAACAGATCATCATTAAACTGGACACATTGCAGTGAAATGAGATCGTTTGTAAGCAGATAACACAAATTCAAACTAAATGCCCTTAAGGAGTTTAAGATTAAACATCTCAATTTGTCCAAATATTTCCAATATTTTATTGGAAAACTCTTTTTTTCATTAGATACAGTATGCATATATATGAAATAAATTAAATGGAGGATCACAAATAAAATCATTAACTAATTACTCTGACAGCACACAAAATCAATCTTTCCGATTCAAGGTAATAAGCCAACGCTAAAGCCAGGAAGATTGTTTGACAGCTGGCAGATGTCCAGACTTTACAAGAAATCTGCCAAGGTAAGTAGCGCTCATTCACAGCTGTTGCGCTGTTTGAAGCAAAGTGTTGGCTTAGTTTTCAAATGTTCTTTCATCTTTTGTTGGAAAGTCTGGTAGTATTTCCACAAAAGTATTTCCATCTTAGACTAAAATTTCCACTGGGGCTTTGACTGGCTATGAATCAAAAATTATTTTCAAAAACCTGTTCATTGCCTTCCAGCTGGGCTTTCTGTTGCTGTCCAACAAGACTGCTGTTTCTATAAGGAGTAAAGCAAACACATTTGAGTGCATTGCTCATATCTGGATTTCATTTCCTTTTCACTTATTGACTGTCCCGTTTTACTGTACATACAGTACATTTGTTTTTGAATATTTTTTCTTATATTTTTTGCTTTGTTTAATTGCATGATAGCATATCCTGTACCACCCAAAAACCAGCACGCCAGCTTTGATTAGTCACCTATGTTTTGTGAAAAAGGAAAAACTAATTCGAAATGGAGTTTACTTTTGGGGAAATAAAGGGGAAATGCTTTCATAAACCCCAATGTTTCTGCAAAAGCAGTGATAGAGCTAGACAATGGATGGGGTACAATAAAGGTGGAGTAGTTTTGTTAGGTTCAAACAGATGTTATTTAATGCACTAAGGATTGCTATTGACCCTGACAGTTAATTTTAAAGGATCCAAGGATCTTGAATATTACCTTCTATCTTAACATATTATAGGCAATAAAATGTAAACAACATATTATATTTTTCATTTCAGATTTTAGTATATAATTCTCACCAATGAGACAGGCTCTGGTTGCATGCTCAGATTAGTATAGTAGGTGAATGCAGTGTTTTCAAGCATCAACAAAACATATCTATTTAAATGAACAGTAATAAAGAGATACTCAAATATTTTTTAATCTAAATAAAATTATACTAATAGAAAGGCTTCCTTAGAAAATAAATCTCCAGGGTTCAACAGTTCTTTAAACTCTAAAGCCCATTAATTTATAGGCCAAAGAGCATGTGCACTGAACTCTGCTTAAATTGTCGGCCAATTATTAAATGTAAAGTTTATCAATATTTTAATTATACTATTACCATCTTCAAAATTATCTGTATATTTAATCTTCAAACAAGGAAAATAACCCATATGATTTTTGAAAAAAGTAGTGCAATCAGACTTTGCTTTAATTTCTTTGCATTGTCAAAATTAGTGATGAGCGAACATTGCTGAGTTTGCTTCACCATGAGTTCCCTGAAGTCATGGAAATGTTCACGCTATTCTCAGAAACTGGTGAAATGCATTAAAGTCAATAGGGAAGACTAACGGAACTAGATTTGACTGTATTATAATGTTGCAATTGTATTTGCAGTGTCCCTGATGGCTAGGGTGACGTGTGCCAACTATACTGGACCAATTATTGTGGCCAAAAAGGTGACCTCAGCTGTGCAGCAGCAGTACCAACCACTGCACCACTGTACCTGAATGAGATCAAAGAAGAAAGAACACAGTCAGAGATGTGCAATCATATATTTCATCAAAACAAAGCGGAAATGCCAAAATCATAGTCAAAAGTCAGATAAAATACATAGGTCTTTTAAAGGCAGAAAATTCAAAGAAGGGTGTCATGACTGAAACCGCTGGCCTGTTCTATTTTTTGAAGTCGTGCTGAAGGCTCTCCAAACTGTCTGTGCTGATGCTTTGCACTTTTTATTCTATCGAAAACATAGAAACGTCTTGTAAATAGTAATACATCTTTCGTTATTAATATTATTTCATAGAGTCTCCTGTGCCTTGGGGCAGTTCCGTCAGGCTCCTTCAAGGTTTGTTTTCACACATGTGACTAATTATTATGCATGCATAGGACACGTGCCTCCTTCTCTTATACTGATGTGGAAATCGAAGATCGACCTGCACATTTGGCTACAAGCACATGTAACTCGTCCCACAGAGTCGGTAATGCAAATGATCAGCATTGTATACCTGGGGGCCGGTCCCATCAGTGTTGGCTGTTACAGCTCCGGAGGACGCCACACTGGCCTTGCAGAACATTATGAGGCACTGGTATTAAAATAAAATATACTCCTAAAATGACCAAATATCAGTTAATAATTCAACGAACAAGGACGAACTCAAATGCATCAAATTTGCTAAGAATAATGCTTTGTAAAATTCCCTGATCAACACTAGTCAACATCAAAGATGTACTAGATATGTTAGATAGTAATACTGCCTTGGGCTGCAGTGGCTAGTTTTGCAGCCTCATGCTTCCTGCCTCCTGGTTTAGAATTCTACACTTGGTCATTGTCTGTGTGGAGTTTGCGTGTTCTCCCCCATGTCTGATCATGTTTTTTTTTTTTTGCCTACGTACTCTGGCTTTCCTTCCATTTCCCAAGGACATGCCTACCACTTTAATCACAGACTATGGATTGGTGTCCTGTGGGGGTGTGTGTGATTTAGACCTTAAATGGATTGGTAACCCATTGCTCTTGCCATGCATCTGAGGCAACCAGGAATGGCTTCAATCTCTGTAACTCAGGTGATGAACTTGGGATTTGAGTTACCCATGTTGCCACTGCTTACATAAGAGAATATTGGACCAGCATTGGCAGATAGTTATGTCAGCTGCCACCATTGACACTTTCAGCCAACTGTGGCTTAATGATGAGTTTCTACTCTTACCCAGTAGTAGCTAACTTGATAAGTCAACCTAGCTTGATTACAGAATGATAAATGTTACAAGTTACTTAATAGCCACCAGGCAGCATAAGCACAGTGATGCAATGCAACATTTAAAACATGTTTACATTCTAAGAACATAAGAAATTTGACTAATGAGGACCATTCAGCCCATCAAGCTCATTTGCTTAACCAATAGCTAAGTTGTCCAAGTATCTCATCCAGGTACTTCTTAAGGTTGTCAAAGTTTTTGTTTCAATTACATGTCTTGGTAGTTTGTTCCAGATTCCCACAACTGTTTGTGTAAAGAAGTGCTTTCTGTCTTAAGTCCTAAATGCACTACAGTATTTACATATTTTTTAGAAGATAGTATTTGTTGAAAAATGACATACCCTGTATGGTATTTAGCAAGTCACATGCTGGTCATCAACAGTGTTGGTGCAATAATCAAAAATGATGTTTTTCCAGCAACACACATTTCTGATCAGTTAGTGTAGGCTCACTCATGAAACGCAGCTTCTGCATTTGACTGTATTTTCAGCATCCTGCCAGCTTAGGAATTAACTCTTCTCTCAATTGGATGTTTGTTTTATTCTTTCTATTCTCAATGATTTTATTTTTTTCTCTCATCCATGAGCTTGGTAGACTGTTGTAATATTCAATTTTGTTGAAATCTCTGTGACAACTTTGTCTATGTTGTGACCGAGTTAAACTTGTCCAGAGTGATAATGTATTGTGGACCAGGAATTAGAAAAAACCACCAAGTCAAAAAGTACAGTTGTCAAAGCTCAAAATTTTAACCATGTTTGGAGATCAGAAAATCAAAGTCAAAAGATTTGCTTGGAATCCTGATTGCTTAATGCGAACCACTCATTTACTTTTTAGTACTTTATTAATATGCATGGATGCTGGCTAATCTTCACTTCCCTCCTATGTAGTCACTGTAATAATGATGTCACACAAAGGAGCAAATCCTGTTCTCAGTAGCAAAGTCTTAAGAGAACAATGCGAACACAAAATGGGGGAGCAGTGACATCATGAAATAATAATACAAATTATTAACATAAAAAAATAAAAATGTAAAATACAGACAAAATTGGATTTGGGATAAAAACTAAGATTTACAAATCTCTCTGTGAAAACATTGGGTCATCCCTGCAAACACTTCAAGGATCAGGATCTTCCCCATTATCCTAGAGCAGTCAGCAAAGAACCCCTCCATGACCAGCCACAGGCTTCCCTTGCAATCAATGGCCTGTCAGCTCCTAGGTATTCTGTTCATCAGGTCCAGGGGACAAGGGAACTTCTATGAAATTGCCGGTCAACCTAACTTCCCTTCCCTTAATTTTAAACATCTAGTATAACCACATCTGGGGCATTACCTACCACACCCCTGGCGATAATCTGTTACTGCCATGCTGATGTCCTCTAATTTTCAAGGTCTTGTTAGACCCGGCTCCAGTTTTGCAGCAATCGTTGCAGTCTACAAATCTAGATCCAGCTGGGCACCTTCACTGTCAAGTTCATATTTTAGATTTACTGTAAGTTGTATTACCCATGCCATGAATGAGTTTATTTTTATTACTTTATTCATTTATTAGTTTTGTCATGTTGCCTGTATGTCTGCTATTGCCTTTCAAATGCGCTGCTATTTGTAAAATGAGGTAGATGGACTTCATAAATATCTCAGAAGGATGGATAGTTTTATTTAAGGTCCCCGCTATTTAAAGCCAGTGAACTTTGCCATTGACCACTGGCAATGCTACTTTAGAGATTTAACATTTTGCTAATGTTATGTAGCTGTTTAAAAATACTGGTAGCATGGTGCCTAAGCCATTTGATCTACAAGCCCTAATTATGTAACCTAATGGTTTTATTTACTGAAAGACTGTATTAAAGAGTAATGCCTAACAATTCTTATTTTCCTATTAGACTTTACCTCTTTCAGGAGTTGGCTGCAGCTCTGCCCTAGCCATTCCTTTTGCCAGAAAATTGTCATTTTTGAGTGTCTGGTGCTGCACAGCATTAATCAGGTGGCAACTTAAACTAAAGAGGGAACTTGGCTGAGACAGTTCTGTGCAGCATTGTACAGTCTTTCTAGATCTTTCTGTGTTGCTTTTATATTTTAGTGTCTTTGCTCATTCACTTGTCTTTTAGAATTATGGCTCTGTTTAGGGTTTTGTGCTTTTTTTACACCTGAATGTAATTCTTAGATTTAAATATAAATACTAAAAAATAATCTGCTTTACCAATTCGCCATGTCTTGTCCCAAAGCAGCACACCCATATCAGCATCCAAACTTGGGTTTGCAATGTCAGTCACAATTTATAGCAGAGAAAACTGCAACCTGTGGCTCAACCTTTTCTGAAGGCTATTCTGCATCCAATCCCACTTCTGTGGGCAATTCTAGTCAGCATGCACCTGAAAAGTTCTACTTAAACACTTAAAATGTAATAAACTCTTGACAGTGCTGAGCCACTTCCTTCTCCCACACAGTGAGCAGGATGAAATTCCAACTATAGGGACTCCGTTCCCTGAATATTAGAATTATGTGAGGGTAATGATAAATATTATATCTTATATATAAACGTCTACGCATGGAAGTGTGTGTGTTTGTGTGTGTCTATCTGTCTGTCCGGCCCAGAAGTGCAATGCTACAGCATGAAGCTCAAAGAGCTGGCAAGACGGCCTCAAGTTAACGACTCGGATGAAGAAAGAAGTACGAGGCTACAGCATGAAGCTGAAAGAAAGCGACAAAGTCTTTCAAATAACCTGTAATTTATGGAGTTTAAAATCAACACATAAATAAACACTCCATTAAATAAGCATTAAATCAAGAGCTAGAACACAGTCAGGATCTTTCCCATAAACACCAGTCATGAGCTTACAATATTGTCCTTCTATAATAGCATCTCTGCTACTTACCCTGAACATCTGCCCACCAGCAAGCATGGTGTGCCTTTAATGGATCATGTCCACTTCGCCATTGCTCTGCATCCATGGGGACCCTGTGAGCCATGCTTCCTTCTCCCATCACCATCCCTTGGTGTCCGTGGAAATCTCTTACAGAGGACGGTCGCTCCTGCTATTCTGCTCTGTTCAGCAGGAATGTTCCTACCCCAACCATCATCCCCAAATGCCATGCCTCCTCTCTACTACACCAGCTCTGCCATGATCTGATGGTCTCTTTTCAACCTCCATTGATTTCACCTCCATTCTTCTTTTCTTTTGTTCCTTTTTGATCTCTCTCTTCTAACCTGCTCCAGCTCCCTTTTATATTTCTGTGGGTGCAGTGTCCTAAGCTGTACGTACTTTCGCATGTTACAGGCAACTATCTTGCCTCCACAACAAACACCCCACGGCCACACATCAATGAAGCCACGTACATCCACAGATCCCAAAAAGCACTGTTTTTCTTTACTAAAATCTGCACTGCCACAGACCCCTAACATGCAGCACCATACAGTATATCGATACTGAAAATTACACTGCAAAAAAGTACATTTTATTCAGTGCAGAAAACAAAATTTGAATAACTCTCTGATAGCAGATAAAAGCACCATAGAATTAACAAACATTTCATGCCTAAATACACTTAATTGGCCTTACTTTGTGCAATTGCTACTGTTGCAAAGGAGGAGTGTATCAGTGACTAGCTGAAATACCCGGCGTTTCCCGGGAGGAAAATAAAGTGTTTTTTTTTTTTTTTAGTTGTTTGAGAAAAATATAATTAAAAAAACACAACTTTAAAAATAAAAATAAATTAACAAACAATGAAGACTCACTAATGTGTTTATCTTGTAGCCTTGTATGTATGTTATCATCCAGTTGATGCTCAGAACCGGCCAACTGTATTTAATTTCAAAAGCAACAGGGGTGCGGCGGTGCTCAAACATGAAGAATGCTGGCAGTCACCTCCAGTTCACCCTCTGGTGGTTTTTCTGAGTGTCAACTGGTTGATAACATGCATACAAGACCACAAGATTGCCCCCCACCCTATCCAGAAGGGGGTTGGTTAGGGTTGATTTCACCCTACAGTATTTTTAGTCGACCAATGAGAAACATGTGTACCAGGTTTCATGAAAATCACTCCAGCTGTTCGGAAGTGATGCTGGAACATACACACATACACACACACATACATTGACTTTTATATATATATATATACATTAGTTCAGGACATGTAATGTTCATTCCGGGGTGTCGGTCAGGACACAGGTAAATGATGCAGAGAATTCCACACAGCAGCTTAGAATGAAGTTATGACTGATTTATGTAAGGATATATACATGTATTTAAACAGGTGTATGTGTGTTCCACAATAAAAAAAGGATACATAAAATTTAGTAATTTACACATAAGTCCACTAGATATCAGTATTACTCAAATTAGGCACTAGCTTATCATAAGTATGAAATCCAAATCAATAAACTTTATCAATAAACAGTATCAACAAACATATAGTAAAGTATATTGATGTAACAACATAAATTATTATTGAGAGAATAGTGCTGCATGTAAATAACACTAAGGCACATTCCCAACACGTAAACACTAAACAGTATACTTTAAGCAACTTTGCGTCTTAACCATTGTGGCACGTGGCTGGGGGTGGTACCCAGCCGGGACGCCCAGAAGGACAGAAGGAGGGCTCATGCCTCCTCCGGACCGCCAGGGGGCGTCCTTATGCCTGGAGGACTTGGGACCCCGGCACTTCCACCACACCAGGAAGTGCTGGGGGGAAGAAGAAAATGAGACACCCGGAGTGCTTCCAGAAAGACAGCCGGCATTTCCGCTACACAGGGTCGTGTCAGGGGAAGATTGCCGGGAACCACCTGGAGCACATCCGGGTGATTATAAAAGGGGCCGCCTCCCTTCATTCAGGGCTGGAGTCGGGTGGAAGAGGACGAGGTCTCAGAGTGAGAGTTAGAGGAGAGAAGGAGGCGGCCTGAAGGTATTGTGGACTGGCCTGGACTATTGGGGTGATTGGTGCTGTAGCACTGGGTTGTGCATATTTGGACTGAGTGCATTGTGTAAATAAACGTGTGTTGGGACCTTAAAATGAAGTCTGTCTGTCTGTGTCCGGGCTATGTCCGACACCATATAACAAACATGCAATGCAAGTCAAACACAAATGAACCCACCTCTGGTCATCAATGCACACTCTGCGACTGATTCAGTATATTAGAAACTCTTAACTATTGTAATTATTATAACTAAGGAAATAATCAGACGGAAATAACAAACACATATGTATCTTACTTCTTCGCTAACATCCCATAACATGTGCTCTCATGCATGCTGGGAGGTGCACCCTGAAATGTGAGCCGTGTCTCTCAATTATTGCTGTCTCTCTAACAGCTACTGTATATGATGCTGCTGTAGGAAAAGTTTTCCTTCATCAATTTTACCATGCACTTTGAAGATTAGTTTCTGTGGCAGCTTAATTTTTATTCAGGTTTTTGTATTGATAATGTGGGTTTTGCTTTGCACATCTGAACTTTTTTTGAGTATTTCTCAGGGCCTGACAACACTTGCCTTGACTTTGCATATTTCTTTATCTTGCATTTCTTTAAGATGTTTCTTCTTCTTTCACCTGAGAACACTATCTAGTTGCCCATCAAGATCTTCTGTCCCCATTCATCTCTGCTCTAGACCCCACACCTTCAAATGTAAGCCCCTGACTTTCTTTTTCTCTTCTATCCACAGAAGGTCAGCATGCTTTTTCAGTTGGGTTGTCCTCCCTACTGCATACAATGTGCCCATACCACCTCATCTTAATTTCCATCTCCACAATGCATCTGGGTTCAGATTTCTAAAACCTGTGTACGCACAAAAAGAGGCCCAAAATGTGCATACAAAACTATCCATACAAAAGTCAGAATTCATAAAAGAAAACTTGATGGGAGATACTGCATATATTTATGGTACCTCTGACCCATCCATATACAACATTTCAGAGAAGCCAGGAAATGACAGCTCCCTGACTAAACAGGGTAATGCAGCCAAACAAGATAAACGACGACATGTGCTCAATAATTCATATCACTGAGACCTAATTAAAAGTGTGTTGATGTGACAAACACATTACACATCAAAATTGATAAATATGATGTACAGAATCTATTTCAGTTCCCTTTTATGAGGGCCAAGGCTATGTATTTGCACTGATGAGCTTTTTTGTTTATTCGTCAGTTTATATCGGCCACCTCTTGTCACTTCTCTAGAAACTTGCTGACAGGTCAGGAATATAACAGCCAGCCTTCACTCCATCATGCCCGTTATGCCATTAATGCACAAGTCATCAGTGTTGCCAAGATAAGACTAACAAATATTGTGGCTCAGTGGTCTGGGGTGACCCGTGACTCATTTATTTTGAGGCAGAGTAACTTTGATAGACGTGATGATACTGTACGTGGTAACTGGCTTGTTGGGAAGGTAACTGGTTGAATCCCCAGTGCTTCACATTGCCTATAATATTTATTGTGACAGCTATCACATCATTACATCTGCCAGGTGATAGTGACTACTTGCTCAAATGCTGGTGCCTCACACCTTCCCCGTTCCCCAGTACAGAGAGGAGAGGAGCTAAAATGGAGTATATGATCTTGTACACTCAATAGCGGAACGCAGCCAGGAAGATACTCTTAATTGCAGGTGGTGGGGTCCTGCTGCATCAACATGGAGGCTGCTCATCCATCAATGAACTCTGCAGCATTGTGATTACATACAGTATGTACGAGGTTAATTAGCATAGTCCATATATGGTTATTTCAGGGTGGCAAACACCCATTCACATACGCACATTTACAAGATAATTGTGATTGATAAAGGGTAAATTGCATACATATGTGCGTACACCAAGTTTTATAAATCTGATTTTTTTTTTTTTGCTGTACATATTTTTCTGTTGTAAAAGACAGGATGGGGGCACTGAGCTTGAAAACCCCAGACACACCACATTAAACAGTCCCAGGGGCAAAATAAATAGTTGTATTTTCACAAAATACTTTGTATGCAGACCAATCCACAGCCTTTCAACACACAATCCTCCTTTTCCTCTTCCAGGTGAGCTTTGCCTTCTGCCTCCCGACTCTGACTCCCTGGATGGCTTGCTTTTATGTCAGACCTGAGAGTACTTTCAGTACCGGGGTATAGCCCATTGGAAGCACTTCTGGTTTCAGACAGAAGCCTCCTGAAACAGAGAATCCCTCTCACTGCTGCACTCCCTTGCAGCACCCAAGGACCCTGACAGAATTGTCCCTATGACTCCCTTACATCCCTGCAGGTGTCCCCACTGGGCCATGCCAGCGGAGAATTGCCATCTCCTTTTGATGTACCAACTCCCCCATATTATCCAGTAATTTACCCCTTTAATTGAGATATAGATTCACTCCCATCCCGGCTGAGTTATGCCTCCTTCTGTACAGGCTATCCATTATGGATTCACGAATGGGAAAGGGTCCAGCACAGCACTCAACTGTTTTTTAATGAATGAATGTTTTCACATTAAAATCAATGCAAAGTTTAATAAAAGGCCTGCCATCTGTTGCTGTCCTTATTTGTTTTTCTTTCTTTTAAAAAGACCCCCAAACTGTTATCTCAGCATATACATTTCTGTTCTGTTAAGCAGATTATCCTTCTTCATTTTCCTTATGTAATAAGTATGACACCCATAACAACAACACTGCTTGGACTATTGTATTATACAACTTATACTTAAGTTGTATCTTTGACCTTTTATAATCTTTGATCATTTATAACTCCTTCCACTCCTCATCATGTTTTATTACAAATGCAGAGCTTAGATATCTGACATGACTGACTTATTTCAGCTGTGTTTCTGTTGTCTATGACTTAATTTCTTTCAAACTCTCCTTTATAACACACTGTAACGTTTGCTTTTCTGCAATTTACAGAAAGACAAAAATATTAGAAATGAGTGGTTCAAACAACTCTTCATTTACGGTCTTTTCTCATAGTACACGCATTACAATTATGGGCTGAGATCTGACCACTGACTTAAACCTACCTTTATTTTGAAACCTTCAGTTTCTTCAATTTCCATTTGTATTATTGCATTTGACATATATATTTTTTTGTTATTCTAAAATTCATTTTGGCACCCTCTTTTTCCCCTCAGAGACCAGTAGACCACCTCCCTGATCATTCCTTTCCAAAGTCTACGAATGTACAGTACAACTTCCCATTCCCTTCAGTTGCTTTCCCTAGTATCTGTGGTTGCATTGGTTGTTCATTTTCCTCATTGAATCCAAACTGGTGTCTGAAAGTGTGTGTAATTTCTCTGTTGGGTGTCAGTTGACTATCTTTCCCAATACCCGTAAGCAGTGCTCAAACAATTTAACCCCTCTGTAATACCCACAATCCATTATATCCCTTTTTGTTTGAAAACAGGTCCTATCAACCTTTTCTGCCACTCTTCACTCCAGATTTTTGGTAGGATATGACATAGCCACTTCATTCCCTCCTTTCCAGTGCATCCAAATAATTTCAACTGAGGCTTTAGAGGATCTGATGCCCCTTCCATTTTTCATTTTCATTAATGCTAGCCTGTCATCCTCTGCCATTATATATTTTACTGGGCCCTCTGTTGTATCCATTTCCATTACCTCTTCTCTTTTTACATTAAGCAACTAATTGAAATACTATTTCCACCTTTGATTAATTTCTTGCTCCTTGTATGATACTCATCCCATTTCCTCTTTGATATCTTTCACCCTCCTTATGTCTTTTTCATCTCTTTAAACTGTTTCTGATGGGGAAAATTGCAAACTGAAATAGTATAGAATTGTTTGTTGTGTTTTCACAGCCTTTCCCTGCTTTTGGAAGAGTCAGTTCATTTTATTATGAAGCCTTCAGTCAGCTGCTTAGAGAGGTTCATAACTGTTAGCTGCAGACACAACAACGAAAGATTAGAAGCATTTGAGTATTTACTAAGCTCTGGAGTGTCTTTACCTGGTTTAATTTAATGTACAAAAGGATCCATCATTTGGAAAAGTGTCCAAACGTTTTCATACACACATTCAATATTTCACTTTTTCATTCTGCTAAAAAGTAAGTAAATAGGAAATGTGGACTGAAATATATAGAAATGCCAAAGTTAACTTTTTTTACATTCAGACAATCAGGGACACATGCAATTTGACCATGTTATTGAAGATGTGCCCTTGTAATGACTCTCTGTCCCCAGATTGGCACCAAGGCAGTCAAAATATGAAACATATACAAAAAAGTGTTTTATCATATATGAAGTACACAAAAGGGGGTGTCGTGAACCCTCTCAAAAAGGGTTTACCACTAAAAGAGAGGATATGCCTAGTTTATGAAAATGTGCCAGTTGAGACTTGTATAAAAAGTCACTGTGCTATGTGGATATCATAACCTTAGCAATCCTACACTCCTCAACATAAAAGGAACCTAAAACACAGCTTGCCAACCAGCTTACAAGAGCTTACATTACCCAACCACATTCTATATGAGCATCTATCATAACTAGCTCCTCTGAGCAAAAACAAACACCAAACACCACTAAGCTGTAACTATCACATATCACAGAAGGAAGCATGCACGTTAACTTAACGAATATAAGGAAAAAGAAGCTGCCAAAACAAACACTCCAGAAAATACAGGCAAAAAAAACAGAATGTCGTTCCACACAGTCAGAAGTCTTGACAACTTACTTTGGGAGACCTGCTTCTATTTAGCTAATGCCAGAAATTAGATGTATGCTGAGACATGGGCATTTTGTTGTACACAAACATCAGACAGGCCTATAGGGCTAAACCCCTAGCACACCTTGGCCAGTCTGATCATACATCTCTGCTTCTAATCCCTGCATATACTCCCCTCAGGAAACAAGCTCCCATTATGACCAGGACTGTTACCCGAGGAGGCCTCCCAACAGTTGCAGGACTGCTTCCAGAGAACCGATTGGAAGGTTTTCTATCACCAAGACTTGGAGTACCACACTACGACAGTCCTGGATTACATCAGGTTCTGCACGGACAACGTCACCAGGGACAGACGCATAAGGATTTATCCTAACAGGAAGCCCTGGATGACGAGGGATGTCCAGAGTCTGCTGAAAGCTAGGAATACTGCTTTCAGGTCTGGGGATGGGGCTCTTTACAGTGTAGCCAGAGCGAACCTGAAGAGAGGCATCCGAGAGGCCAAGGCAGCATACAGAAGGAGGATAGAAGATCATCTGAGGAGTAACAACACCAGGCAGGTGTGGCAGGGTGTCCAGCACATCACCGGCTACAAATCCAGCAACTCATTGGCCGCTGAGGGAGACGCTTCTCTGGCAGAGGAGCTGGACATCTTCTTTGCCCGCTTTGAGGCGACACCAACAGCAGCTCCATTACAACAGCCTGTTCACAACAGCAATATACTCACAGTGGAAGAGTGTGAGGTGAGGCGGGTGATGAGGAAAGTGAACCCGAGGAAGGCTGCAGGACCCGACGGTGTGGCTGGACGGGTGCTGAAAGACTGTGCAGATCAACTGGCCGGAATCTTCACCAGGATTTTCAACCAGTCCCTGTCCCAGGCCAATGTCCCATTCTGCCTCAAGTCCTCAATCATTGTTCCGCTGCCGAAAAAATCCAACACAAACAGTCTGAATGATTTCCGCCCAGTGGCACTCACATCTGTCATCATGAAGTGCTTTGAGAAACTGGTGCGGAGTCATATCATTGCCTGCCTGCCAGCAGACCTGGACCCATTTCAATTTGCTTACAAAGCAAAGAGATCCACGGAGGATGCTGTGGCCACAGCCCTTCATGCTGCCCTGACCCACCTGGAGCAGCAGGGGAGTTACGCCAGACTGCTCTTTGTAGACTTCAGCTCGGCGTTTAACACCATCCTCCCACAACGACTGGTGTCCAAACTGGCAGATCTGGGACTTCCATCACTCACCTGCAGTTGGATACTGGACTTCCTGTCGGGTCGCTCCCAGAGGGTCAGGCTGGGTCTCCACACATCCACTGCTCTCAGCCTCAATACTGGGACGCCGCAGGGTTGTGTGCTCAGCCCGCTCCTCTACACCCTCTACACATATGACTGTGTCCCCACTCACCATAGCAACAAGATTGTAAAGTTTGCGGATGACACAACGGTGGTCGGACTCATCTCGGGCAAGGAGGGTGAGCTAGCATACAGGGACGAGGTGGAGCGACTGTCAGAGTGGTGCACAGTCAATAACCTGCTCCTCAACAACAAAAAAACAAAGGAGCTTGTTATTGACTTTAGGAAAAACAAAACTGACATCCAGCCACTCATCATTGGCGGGGCATGTGTGGAGAGGGTCCCGGTGTTCAGGTTTCTGGGTATGGAGCTGGAGGATGACCTGACCTGGAGTGCCAACACCAAGGAGCTGCTAAAGAAGGCGCAGCAGAGACTGTATTTTCTGAGAATTCTCAGAAAGAACCACCTCCCAAAAAATCTGCTCCTTGCTTTTTATCATTGTTCCATTGTGAGTGTGCTCACGTACGGACTGTGTGTGTGGTACGGCAGCTGCACTTCCTCAGAAAAGAAAGCGCTACACAGGGTCGTCAGGATAGCGGAGAGAACAATTGGTTGTACCCTCCCCACTCTGGAACAAATCTACACATCCCGAAGCCGCAAAAAAGCAATAGACATTTTACAGGACTCATCACATCCCAGTCATTGTCTCTTCCAGCTTTTGCCATCGGGCAAGAGATACAGAGCTATGAAAACTAGGACAAACCGCCTTAAAAACAGCTTTTATCCAAAAGCAATCATGGCCCTGAACTCAAAATAAAACTGCTCCATATTATTCTTCCAATGTGCAATATAGACCGTAAGTCAACAAGTGCAATTTGTATATTTATTACTATTCGGTTTGTTATTATATTGTCTTTTTGTCATTTTAACTCTTATTCCTCACACTGAGTCGATTGCACCTTCAATTTCGTTGTTCCTTTGTAAAAGTGACAATGACAATAAAGATCTATCTATCTATCTATCTAATGAAGAGCATGCCTAACAAAAACTCACACTGATAGAATTATCCAGAGTTACCTAAATGGCATTGGAAGACCTTAAAAATGAAATGAAAGAAACTGATAAATGCATTCACCTAACCAAAGAATCTAATTGAGGTTTTCTACAAAGGAAGAAACACACACTACCGGTTTAAGCAGAATACACCACCATATACTTCTCTGAGGCTGCCTCCACAGATCTGGGGCTCATCCACCTGTCTTACTAAACTGCCCAACTGAAGTACTTTAGAAAACTCTTTTTTTTTCTCTTCTCTCCATCGTTTGTCTGTCTCTCTCTTGTCCTCTTTTCTTCCTGCAAGTGACCACTTTTCCAACTCAACGCTCAACTCTACAATAATGTGCTCATACTATAGGAAAGCCTTCATCTCCACCCCAAAGTTACTTCTCATCAGACCTAGAGTTACTTCTGGCATCAAGTAGGAATCCCTCAAGTCTCTGAGCCACCAGAACATAGTGCCATTTGGGAGCTGCTGATCCCACTGCACAACTGGGAAATCCATAGTTTTCAAAGGGCCAGTTCTCCTTGTCAGGCACTTTCTCGCTGTAAGTCAGGCATTCCTGTTTTATGATGATTGGCGACTGAAAGGCATTTCCTAATGTTGGACCAGATGCTCCACTGATCCTCAACACCAAAAAATTTAAGAAGAATCAGTTGATAGAGATAAGGTTTCCAAGAATGAACAGATAAAAATAGGACTTTTCAGTGAAAAACCAATGCCATCTGTTGTCAGGGGTTAAACAACCTCTGCAGTATTAGGTGCTTGGAAAGGTCCAGGAGGAAACTGGACACAGAGGGCTGATGACAGAGAGTCTGAAACAAACAAAACATCAATAGGGAGTTACAGTAGGACAGTCCCAAAACATGTGGAGGAAGATTGGAGTATTTAGGGAGCAGAAGTGACAGAGGGAGTCAGTGGATAAAGAAGTCAGTCCTGGGAAATATCACTCAGTTGTTCCCATTGCAAACTATTGTTTCATAATTTTGCCACTTTGCAGTACAAGATCAACTCTCCCATGAGCAATATAAACAGGTACTGGCTTCTGACTTTAACCTACCTTTATTATGAAACCTTACATTTCTTCATTTTCCACTTGTATCACTGCATTTGACATACATTTCTTGGATTATTCTAATTTTCTTTTTGGCACCCTCTTTTTCTCTGAAGACACCAGTAGACCACCTACCTGATCATTCCTTTCCCGAGTCTATGAATATACAGTACATCTTCCCATTCCCTTCAGTTACTTTCTCTAATATTTGTGGTTGCATTTGCAGCTCATTTTCCTCTTTGAATCCAAAAAACTCTCTTTGCACTACTGCACCTCTTCCGGATTTTATGTGCCCTGATTCATCCCTTAACCTGTATACTTTTCATTCAAAGTTATTACCTTGTCTAATCTTAATTGTTTAATCGCTCTGTCTGGATCAACAGACCTCTTCCTTTACCCTTGCACATTCCTCCAACATTTTGTAGTGGAAATTGGTCCAGTCACTACATGCTATAAATTCTCATCTTGTCCCTTTCAATCTGGGTGCATTTTGTCCTGGTCTGAATCATATAGGCATTTTCATTAAGCTACAAAAGTAAACTGTAAGTTTTTGTTTCCCATTGAAAATATATATCTTTCTAGCAAAATATGCAAGTTATAGCAGAAAATGGTATATCATTTCCACCAACTGATTACTATAATCTTTCCATCCTTGTCTGTTGCCCCAACAGGTTACTGTAATATGGCTATATTCTTAATAAAAATTCTAAATGAACTTGTATGGTTACTCTTGTAAACAAGTTCTACTTCCTAGGAAAAACTTATGTTCCTGAAACTGTTTTCTGAGAAATGTTTATAATAATATATATTCAGAGTTATACATGATAACAAAAATAATAATCATCAGTCTCCTAGGCAATCATTGTAATTAATAACATTGATCACTAGAGGGCGCACCTATCCCATAAATTAGTTAGAAAGTACACATACTGTAAATGTATGTATTATATTATGTTGATCTGAAACTGAATTTATGAAAGAACTCCTAGACATTGCACCTTTTCAAAATGTCACCCAGTAGCTAAAAGTCAGACTAGACTATTAATCTTTAGTCTTATATTTCTTACGTAAGGGCATTCAGTTCAAAATTTGCCTGTGTGCATTACATGTAAATAATACCACTTTCTTAGAATGTGACGTCTATCCTAGTAGTAATTGCTGTTTATCTCATTTAAGATTGTACGTTCTTATCTATAAGATTTTGGTTTTATGACTTCAAGCTGCAGGACAAAGCTGTGTCACTGATTTTTTTCTTATATCTTTCATACATTCACCCTATTTGACAGACTTAAACTGGTTAACATTAATGATACCTATAAAGATATAACCTGAAATGACATTTCTGGATATGGAACGTAGACTGATACTCCACATGCGACTGAGATGCACTTCGTTGCAGTATTCCTACTGAGCAGTGTGCTTTATGGCTGGAGCATAAACTCAGGTGATAGTAAATTGCCATTTACAACATGTCGAAGTACAGTTATTCAAATCAAAGTGTCTTAAATTGTGCTTAATCTGGCTTTGTTTTTAACAGGATTTCTGTATTCCCATTAAGGTTGAAAAATAATTCATGTCATCAAACAGGAACAGTTCTATAGTTTTTCCAATGTTCTGATTTGCGCTTGTGTATGTGGATTTCTTTTTCACCAAACAACAAATCTTTTAATTCTCGCGGATACGCCTCTTCATTGGGAAGAAACACTACTTTTCCCTGATGGCAACACGAATTAGACGATCTACAAGTCTCCAACTTAAAATTTAAATCTGAACAATATATTCAATCTCTTTTTGCTGTTCTGTTATTTCACTGAGTAATAATTTCCAATTGTTTGTGCTAATGTGATCTTTACTATCATTTTTTTGAGACTTTCGAATTTTAGTACTTTTAGTACTTTCATTAACTCTAACCGGGTGGCATGGTGGCGCAGAGGGTAGCGCTGCTGCCTTGCAGTTAGTTTGCTTCCTGGGTCCTCCATGCCTGGAGTTTGCATGTTCTCCCCGTGTCTGCGTGGGGGTACTCCGGTTTCCTCCCACAGTTCAAAGACATGCAGGTTAGGTGCATTGGCGATTCTAAATTGTCCCTAGTGTGTGCTTGTTGTGTGTGTGTGTGCGCTCTGCCTGGGGTTTGTGTCCTGTGTTGGCTGGGATTGGCTCCAGCAGACCCCCGTGACCCTGTAGTTAGGATATAGTGGGTTGGATAATGGATGGATGGATGGATTATCTCTAACCTGGTCTGCATGTGTATTGTGCCAATGTTTTTGAATTCTTTAAAATGTTCTACTTTGTCATCTACTCTTTGTCTTTTGTTACTGGCCCCGGTTAAGTCTCTTGGCACAAAGTCTCGTCTCACAGGAAAGTATCTCTTTGAAAAAGAAGTCTTGATCTTGTCCCAGGATTTTTTTATTATCAGAGGGTGTCATGGAGCCCAGGCCAACCATAATGAGTATCATTTACAACAACACTTCCTCATACAAGCTGACTTTAGAGCGGTCAATTAATTCAGCAAACCAGGTCTTTGTATTTTAACAGGAAAAATCGTGTGGTCAGTACTCACCACCCACAAACAGCAACAGAGCCAGGGATCAATGCAAAAGCTCTGTAGCAGTGAGGAAGCAGAGCTAATACTCTCGAGCCCTCTTAAATAAAACTGCATGACTTCTAATTTTTTTAAAAACATACATATTAACCAAATTAAGCCATTTTATTTAAATGTACCATCTGGTGCATTTAAGCCTTGGTCAAGCTTTATTTTATATAGTACCCTTTATACAGTACACTTCAGGAATCATGTTTACTTAATACACTGACTCTCATCTTAATTTAGTGAGCACTGAATAAGGATTCTGAATAAATATTACTGCCTGGAAAATATGGCAGCATAATTTTCAACAAGATCATAACTTAGTAAAAACGGCTGAAGAAATTCACCATCTTTTTTAGCTACACTAACTGACGGAAAGGGAGAAATAACTTACTAGAATGAGTAAATAGATGAATCATTTCAGACTTTTACATGATCTTCATCCTAGAGACGGAAAAAGCGTTGTATGTTGGATCAATAGGTCTGTGTTTTGTTGTATGTTGGATCAATAAGTTTATGTGTGAAAGTCCATTAAGAGAGTTCAACTCATCATTCAATCTTCACTTAACATAACACTTGCCCCATCATAAAGTGCTTGTCACTCCTGAGCCAAAATGGAATTAATCAGATCAAAAAAGTAAAGGGTGGACAAAGTAATTCATATTAAACCAATCAACCAACTAATTTAAACCAACATATCAAACCAGTTCATATTAAAACATAAAAAACACTCATGTAATCAAAGCAAATAATATCTATAATATTAACTGAACACGGCGGCACAGTGGCAAAGAGGAAGTGCTGCTACCTCTTGAAGCCTTTACCCAAGTGTTATAGTAGTCAAAACTGCCAAGTCAAAGAACACATTAGGCGAGACTACCTTTTCTTTACTAAGAGATTAATAATCCATTATTAAAGCATAGTTTCAGTGTGTTTTCTGTTTCAGTTTCCCAATCCTCAATAGTTCTTTGTAAGTTTCTTAAAAAGACCTTTGGTCTTCAGTCAGCCGGAGTGAAATTGTAATAAAACTTGAGTTGTTTTCTCTGTACCCTGTGCTTTCCTTTGCAGTCAGCAGATTTAACAGCAGTGGATATTACTTGATCCCTGCCAGTTTCAGCAAGTTTCCTTTAAAACAGGTTCAAGAGCACTGATTGTGAAAAAGCTGCTTAAGAATAAATCTTTCCTAATTGCTTTTTCTGGTGACGCAGGATTTAAAAAGAAAGAAAGAAAGAAAGAAAGAAAGAAAGAAAGAAAGAAAGAAAGAAAGAAAGAAAGAAAGAAAGAAAGAAAGAAAGAAAGAAAGAAAGAAAGAAAGACATTTGGAAAAATAGATTTTATCTAAAGATATGTAGTAAACATATTCTTATTAAAATAAACAGATGTAACGTTTACTGCATATTGAAAGTACCTCCTCAGGTTTGCTTTATAAAAAATACTTACAGTAACACTAATTATGTTAGCTGATGTTTTCACCCAAATTGACTAATCAATCACAACGATAACATTATTTATAGTTTATATTTGTCTAACACTGAAACAGAAGCAGGTTAACTGACCCATTCAGGGTCACGTTGTGAGTCAGTGGTGTCAAAAGAGCTGTTGTCTCTATTGATTACAAGTCCATATCTTTATCATTGTAGGACACTATGCATTAATAACAATTTGGTCTAATTTGTGTGCAAATATATATTTTTTCTAAGGGACTTTACTGATAAAAATTTCTTTGATTTGTTGTTAACAGTGTAAATACTATACCTGTATGAATTTACTGTTCACATAGTGATAAATGCAAACACCTTAAGGCTTTTAATTGGTTATAATGATGCCACCACTACCTGTAGTCTGCCATAACTCCTGACAAAACTAGTGGCCAGCATAAGGAAGGTGGAGAGAAAAGAAAAGACATGGAGATGAGAGTCCATCAAAAATCAACACACACCCATGGTAGAACCCTGTCTGAACACAATGTCACCCTATTGCCAGCCCTAAAAACAAATAAGACAAGGCCTTACCTTAAATAATGGACTAAAAGATTCCACAAAACTGACTATTATTTTACTCTTTCACTCTCCCTCCTGGGGTGGTTCACAATGACTACATGCTATAATGAACAAACCAGGACCACTTTCCTCCAACAAAAGTCTCCAGGTACTTCTGGGGAATTCCTACTGTAGGTCTTCACCCAGCAATATTAACCAGCATATATTACCTCCAAGTGATACATTATCTAGTGGTCTACCCCTAGTTCTGAGAGGCAGCCAAGAAGCTTTCTGTGTTTATTGTTTATCCATTCATCCATCCCACTCGTTTTTGAACCCTCCTAACAAAATGTATTTGATTATATTAGATAGATTAGCATGGTTATTTCCCATTGCTATCTCCGGAGTAACTTAGTTCAGTCTGTTAGGAGTCTGCACCCCCTCCATAGGTCTGCATTGGCTTCCTTCCACATTTCATAGACATACATGTAAGTTAGGTTAATTGGTGACTCTAAATTGGCCTGAATGTGGTCACGTGCATGTGTGCTCAGTACAGGAGCAGCGCCTTATGCAGGATTGTTTCTTACTTTACTTTTTATTGAGACAGGCTGCAGCCCACTACATCCCTCAACTTGATTAATGGAACTTAAAATGGTTGTATGTATGTATAGTAAATTGGGGAGCATGTTTCTGATTTTACACTCATTGATACTGGGATAGGCTCTGTCCCCTACAACTGCCATTTGATTAAATGGAATACATATTTGTATGTAGTGGTCTTTGAGTGGGCTTCAGTGAGCCCTGAACACCAGACACAACTTCCAAGGACATAGTTTTACATTAAAATAAAATATTTTATCAAACAGTAATACATTCACAGGCTTTTCAAAGTTAGCCCACCTCTGTTTAGTATACCAACTAATTCCCCATCTCCTTCTACTCCTCCTTACTGAGTGTTGCCCTCCACCTCCCGACTCTGATTCCCCATGCTGATGAAATGGATTCTTTTTATGGTGGGCCCAGGTGGTTTGCCCTTCTGGGTCATATGGAAGTTTCCCAAAACAGGGAGATCCACTCCTTACAGCACCCAATGGCCACCCATGCCACCCCAAACATATGGCACTCAAGGACCCCAAAAGGGTTGCCCTTCCAAACTGCCAGTCCCAGACATTGGGAACATTAGTAGTTTGTGACGATGAAATACCAAAAATGTCACTAGATAGACACACTTCAAATATCAGATTGCCACTAACAACCTAAATGACGCGATTCTCTAATGCAAAATACATTTGCATAAGAGTACTGCACCAATAAACCAATGTGACAATTTTCAGATTATAAATATTGCTAATAAAAAAATCCTCTGTATAGTGCTTTTAATTGTATGCATCATTGCAAAACTATTAACATAAAGAGACATAAAATTATTATTAATAATTAAATGCTAAATATGTAGTCACTCTTACATAAAGATGACTGCATAGAAAATACTGTAACTTTATATTAATATTTGAATATTCTATATTGTTGCCTTTGTACAAGTGAATAAATATACAGTAAAATTAATTAATTTTCAAACTCGCTTAACATTCCTTGGAGAACCTGATTTGCTGAGTCTGTATAATGCAAATTTTAAACCTCAAGCCCCTGTGATGGGTGACATGGCAGGACAGTGGCCTGTGTGATCCAGTGTCCCGGACTGGAAACATGAAACACCCTTTGATTCAGATAACCCTCCCACAACCCTAATCTTAACTACAGTGTAATGCGATAGCCATTTCGTGATTGACGTTGAAGGTGTTTTGTGATGCTGGGGCGTTACGTGACTCTCCTCATAGGTACTGTGGCCTGCAATTACACTCTGTTGGGAGTCTTGCACCCGGATGTTGTCTGTGTGTGGCCCTTGTGTGTGTGAGTAGGCCCTGCGATGGACTTGTGGCTCGTCCTGGGCTGTTCATGGCTTTTCGCTCAGTATTGCTGTAATGTCCTGAGAGTTATCCATGACACTGAATTTGACTGAGTCTCAGAATATTATTTGAGCTTCAGTTGTGACAGCTAAATTTTATAACATTTTCTTTTTAAATATCTTACAAAAGAAAATATACCCTTAAATATTTAAGAAAAGCAAACGTACCATTTTTAGTTTCTTACTACATGACTCATCATGCCATACTTTATACATAGTACCTGCAATCAGAGAGCAATTGATTATTTTGTAAGCTAAATAGCACACCATGCTGATGAATATATAAAACGATCACATTCCAAAATTAAAAGTTCACAAATTGTTCAAGAATTACATTCACTGTGGTTTTACTGAAATGCATTAGCTTGAGTTTAAAATTTGTTGCGGGATTTTAGGCAGGGGGCGCTACAAATCTGAATGATCACACTGCTGTATACTGTATGTGGTATAGCCTACCTGTTGATTTTGTTTATTTTTCTAAGTGGTTTTATTAAAATATTTACGGTTTGCATTATGAACACATTAAATGCAACTGAATAAAAAAAAATAACTCACACTAAAGCCATGGGGCTTAACGTGGAGAAGGGTCCTAATATACGGTAAACTCAACAGACCTAACGCTTTTTCAAATTTGACGTAATAATTCCAATAGATTAATTTAATTCACTACATCCGAGAACGACTGTTTCTCGCATTACTTATGCGTTTCACAATCTGCGATATTTACCCATTCTGAGTTTCAAAATATCACAACTGATGTAAACAGCACACTCTGTACTTTTGGCAGTCGTCTTGAAAACAATACTGATTCACACCACGAGGTGGCGAAACAATATTTAATAAAAAAAAACACCGTTTTAGAAATACATATATTTTGCTTAGCTAAAATACTGTTTCAAACTGTTATTCAACCAAAAAATATTAGTATGCTATCACTGAGTAGCAACTGCCGAATTCTACCATTAAATCGTTTTGCCTTTTTTAATCAGTTGATGTGAACAAGTGTTGTCTTCGCTCGCTCGCTCTCCCCCAATCCCCCCTTCCTTCCTTCCTTCTCTCTCTCTACTCGACTCCTTTCTTTTTTTCATCCAATGGAAACTCTGCATGTGCTGAACATGAAGCGATCACGTTCCCACCCAGCCAATCGTGACTCATGGGATCTAATTATCCTGGTTATAAATTAGACTGTAACTATGTGTTAGATGCAGAAGGATGGTAGAGACAAATACAAGAATACTGACTACGAAATCGAGGAGTGAGCAGCGGCTCCGATCTCTTTATCACCACTTTTGTTTGTTGCCAGGTACATGTTTTTTATGATGTTACTATAGAGATGTGAATGTGCTATACTATCTACTCGCATATGTGCCTGAATGTTTACTGCAAAGACAAGTGGTTGTCTGTGAACAGATGGGACTTTTTTTATTTGTATTTTATCAGAACACTTTCTGCCGTGCTAGACTGCAATGAGTAATACCTGGGAGGGACGCGATCATCTCGCGTGTTGTTTGGCATCTGCCGCACGTGGGTGGACATGCGGTGTGTGCCTGGGATTTTAAAACAGCGGGGACTCCTTTTGTTCAGCACCTAAGATTTAAAATTCAGCGAGGCTATTCTGGAGGGTTTTCCGAGGGCTTATTTAGACAGTTTACAGGGTTTGTTCAGATGTTACTATTTCTTCAGACATGAATTGTTTCGTCTTTCCTTTGTTTTATTGTCGCGATTGGATGCGATGACTGATGCATGGAACGATCCTCTCGCACTGGAGTAATAATTCCAATATTTCTTGTCGCAGGACCACTTTTGTAGGTAAGATGGCTACCTCTGCCAGCTCAAAGCTCAGCAAAGATGTGAAGCAGCGCTACATGGAACTCCCTCAGGGAGACAAAGTCCAGGCTATGTACTTCTGGATCGACGGAACCGGTGAGGGACTTCGGTGTAAAACAAGAACCCTGGACGTCGAACCCAAAAGCATCGAAGGTATGAAAAGTTTATTTAATTATTAACTACAGTACATCTTTTGTGAACGAAGTCTTTGGTACCGGCAGCAAGCGCTTACAAATAATAGTGATGTTCATTGTGTAATGGCCGGCACTGCGCATGTGCCGAATGGGCCTTTTCAGGGATTGAGGACTCCGCTGTTGATGATCACTATTTTAATTTGCAAACGGTTGAACATGTCGGTAATTTTCAGTCAGACTACTATCTGGACATTATTCTCACACTTACAAAAGAGAAACGTTCTATCGAGCTTTTCAGCTGTAGTTCCTCAATGCTTTTAGATTACTACTAAAGACATTCTTTAAGTAGAGTTTTTGAATGGAAATGCAGGAAAAAGGATCAAAAGCAAATAAAGTGTATTTCTCTGTTCTCGCTATGCAGATCTGCCTGAATGGAATTTTGATGGCTCAAGTACCTACCAGTCTGAAGGCTCCAACAGCGACATGTTCCTCATTCCATCTGCAATGTTCCGGGATCCATTCCGCAAAGACCCCAATAAGCTCGTCCTGTGTGAAGTGCTCAAATATAACAGGAAACAAGCAGGTAAGGTTTATGTTTTGGGGATTGTACTTTAATAAATTGTTCAAACCTCAATCATGGGAAACTAAAATAAATCTGACTTGGAATATTTTTATTGCAACAGAAACTAACCTCCGGAATTCATGTAAGAAAATTATGAGCATGGTAGAGAATCAGCATCCATGGTTTGGGATGGAGCAGGAGTACACCATTCTTGGAACAGATGGACATCCTTTCGGATGGCCCTCTAATGGCTTCCCTGGTCCTCAAGGTACGGAATGCTCAAAGATCTTTAATGTATATAACCGATAATTTGATAGACTTGTTAATATAATACTCTGTTTGGCTGATCGTAATATTTTAACAGGGATGCTTCTTTACATTTTGTCACTTTGAAAATGTTACTGTCTGTCTTCATGATAATGTGATAAGTACTCAATAACTTTCTTTCTTGTAACAGGTCCTTACTATTGTGGTGTGGGAGCAGATAAAGCTTATGGCCGGGATATTGTGGAGGCACACTACAGAGCCTGCTTATACGCTGGGGTGAATATCTGTGGGACAAATGCTGAAGTTATGCCAGCTCAGGTAAGCACCGTGCAGATCATTTAAAATGCTTTACGGACTCAACATGCATTGTCTTTAAGCTCCAGTCATCCTAGAAACATGCACGTTAGGTGACAGTAAATTAGCTCAATATGAGCTTGACAGCAAGCCTACCCTGCAAGGGACAGTGCTGCTGGGATGGGCTCTGTCGCCCATGATCCTGCAATTGAGTGTGTGGAACAACTTGTTTGCAGTTTTCTGTGCCTTGTTTGGTTAAATGCAATATGATATATAGAGGAAATTATTGCAGACATACTTTGATAACTTTAAATTATTGCAGACATTCTTTGATAACTTTAAATTCGGCTGATGTTTAAAGCTGATTTCCGGCTGAAAATGTACAATAAAATGTGGGTTTTTTGTTTATAAAGTTTCACCCTTTTTGTCATTTATTTGTAGTGGGAGTTCCAGGTGGGTCCCTGCGAGGGAATTGAAATGGGTGACCACTTGTGGGCAGCTCGGTTTATTCTTCACCGAGTCTGTGAAGATTTTGGTGTTGTTGCTTCATTTGATCCCAAACCAATTCCTGGCAACTGGAATGGCGCTGGCTGCCATACCAATTTTAGCACAAAGGAAATGAGAGAAGATGGTGGCTTAAAGTAAGTGGCTTTTTCAGCTTTAATCGTGTTTATTGTGAAGAAATTGGTTTTAGAGGTGTACTTAATCAGACGGTGGCTTTTGTATGATTTTTTTTTTTTTTTTTTTTTTCCTGACTTCTGATAGTGACTTGTTTATGCTAGAACCACAGACAACTACCTACCTATATTTACATTGGATAGATTTATTTTTGTAATTGCTTCTAAGATTTAAACTTACTATAGTTACAAAAGAGAGAAAGTAAATGATGCAAGTAAAAAATTTTTTTAGACACTGGGCCACTGGTGATGTCACAGACCTTTCCCTTTCCTAAAAATCTTTGCAGTGTGTGGATTAACAGTTATCATTTGCCTATTTCTTTACCTTAGATACATTGAAGAGGCCATTGAGAAGCTTAGCAAGAGGCATCAGTACCACATCCGTGCCTATGACCCCAAGGGTGGGTTGGACAATGCCAGGCGGCTTACTGGTTATCACGAAACCTCCAACATCAATGAGTTCTCTGCTGGGGTGGCCAACCGTGGAGCCAGCATCCGGATCCCAAGGTCTGTGGGTCAGGATAAGAAAGGCTACTTTGAGGACCGTCGTCCTTCAGCCAACTGTGATCCATACAGTGTAACAGAAGCCCTAATTCGCACATGTCTGCTCAATGAGGAGGGGGAAGAGCCTCAGGATTACAAGAACTAAATGTTACATGGACACTTTAATTTTTTTTTTTTTTTGTAGCTATATTTTTAAAATTGTTGGCCTATTGGTCTAAAGCCAGTACTGTATTTTTGTTTTCTTTGTTATTTGAAGCTTTCTTTTATGACTGTCCTGTGGTCAACACTGGGGCTTGAAAGAAAAGACAGTAGCACAGTTCATATGTTAACCGCTTCCTAGCAAACATAAGTTGACAGGTCAACTTAATCTAAAGGAACTAACCACAAATACAAATTTAGCCTGTGTATTAATTTGTAGAAATCTACAATATGCACAAACATCTCTAAACTGAAGAAGTTCTAATTGATGTAAACCTTTTATTGTTGACAAATGGGTGCTTATTTCTTGGTATCACTTTCACTCCTTGTCTGTGGTGGTATCCCACTTGGGAAATCATCAGTTAAGAGTTTCGGCCCAGGGAAACCATTCATTTGGGCAAGGAGATGCAGAAGGGATTGTAGGGATGTATTGTTGGAGAACGTTCTGCCAAAACAAGCTAGTTAAGAGTTGGTTATGCACTTTTGTACACTTGAGACTGTTAATTCAGTTAAAGTTTGGATTTTACAAACCATGATCTGCTGGTAAACACTAAGCAGCTAAAGTATGTTATTTTAATATTTTGTAACATACTCTTTCTGTTGTGTCACTGTAGTCCTTCTAATGTATTTTATTGTTTATGTTGTATGGTACTACAGAGTTTTATAAGGATCCAGTTTTAGGGTTTTTTCATCTGTTTAAAAATGGGGGGACTTCTAAACATGAATGTTTCAGCTTGGATCCACTATCTGTTCTGTGTTGAATTTCACATCTGATTTTTTTTCAGAAAGAATAACAATTGCTCTTTATGTGCTTGCTAGCACTGCATAATATAGTTTTTTTTTTTTTTTTTTTTTCAAAAAAAGTTACTGAACCTGGTGTTTTGAACCAATAAAATATTTGTTAAGTTTTTACCAATGCAGGTCTGCAACAATTTTATTCTCTATTGCTGTACTACTTTTTTTTTTTTTTTTTTTTTTTTTTATCAATTTCGCTATTTTATTCCCCCCTCTCCTCTGAGGATATTCATCTATGAGACTTCTATAATGGAATTGATTTTGTTGAGACTGGCCTTTTCACGGGGTTTCAGTGTGCCCTTGAGCTGCATATCCTGTTTCTGTCGTCAGAAGTCCGGGCCTCATCCATGAGTAACTGGTGTAAGTCACAAAAGCTTTGGAAGAATGAGAGGGGTCTGTCAATGAATTTTATCATTTTTTTTTTGTGGTGCACACTGTTCTAATGTGCTCATTTTCAGTATAGATTTAAAGTGATTAAAGGGCCAGTTGGGGGTCTTTGACAGTGTAGCCCTTCAAAAAGTGGACACTGAATCTGGCACCTTGAACCTCCAGGTAAAAATGCTTTAGCAGCTTTTTTACGCTGCCTCGGGGATTCTGTCATCCACATGCCATTTAAAAAAAAAAAAAAAAGATGTACACTGGTTAAAAACTCCTCTAAAATGTATTAATACATAACTGAGGAAAAATAAACCCCTACCAAAAACATAAATCCAGATTACAGAACATAAAGTAGCTGCAAACAGAAGTTTTCGGTTGTGCAAGTCATACAGTAAGGCCTAACTTAAGTAACCTTTTTGAAAACTCCACAGAGTGTACTGTGGAGTAATCATTCATTCATTTGACAGGTTTCTTAGCATCAGACACCGCTATATGCAGGTCTGAAATGCAAAACACCAGGAATATCTGGTTTCTAATGGCAATCGCAGATCTTAATTCTACATGTTGACTGTTAAATTATAGTATATGTTGTGGAGCTCTGCTTTTAGCTTAATACTTGTTGCTCCCAAGAAGAAAGACACCCATATAAGGTGATCAATGGAGGCCGAGTGCAGGAATGTGTGACCTTCTCTGCTAGAAAACAACAGACTTCATTCACTTGACAGCTGAGTGCTATTGGTAAACATTCACTCAAACCGGGACATTTGGGAAAAATGCTCTTAGTCCATATTGCTTAAATTTGCAGTGCTAAAATGTGTATTTCTATTAAGGTTAATAACACATATTGCTTGTTATTATTTTCAATAATCTGAATGATCTGTTGCATTGGTGTTAAGTGTAGCTCTCTTTGAAATTTCACAAAGTGCATTTTCATGTTTTTTTAATTCCTCCTTTAGAACATTACATTATTGCACTACAACAAATTTTTAAAAAAGTGTGGAAAATGTTTATGTTCTTTGGGCTCATTTTCAAAAATGTTATATCTAAAGGACATATTGAAAGGAATTAAAAGTAAAATGAACTTTACTTGACTTCTACATTCACTTTTATCCCCCTTGTCCATATACACCATCAGTGCAGAGTCATCTGAGAATGTCTGCAAGTGACATGACCTGGTATTATATTTAAAGTACGAGGTATACCAAGTGAAGAAAAAAGGAGACAGGACCGTTCCTTGTGTTGCTCACATCCATATCAGAAATACAGTCCTTGAGCCTCACAAACTGTGGTCGGTCTGACAAATAATCCAGTACACCGAAAGCTCATCCACCTGCATATCTCTGAGTTTACCACTTAACAGGGATGGCTGGCTCCGGAGAAATCAAAAAATATAATCCTCACAGTGCTGCCATATTTGGCCAGATGGGAAGAAGTCTTGTGGAGCAAATAAGATACTTGCATCTTCCAGTCCAACCATTTTCTGATATGCAGACTGCAGTAGGTCCAAGTGGGGTTTCTCAAGAGGACTCATATAGTCCAGGACCAGATTCTCAAAGGTCTTTATGATGTGGGTCGTAATGGTCACTATAGGAAATGGATGTGAAGGTTGTATACTACTATGAATTACTTTTGGGTCCACCTCAATGACAACCTGAACTGCTCTAGTAACACAGAAGAATTACTTAAAAATATTTGTAGATCATGAAGAATACTTACAAACCTGATATTTTCATCCTTGCCATTCCTGTACATCATTTACTGATGAGCATTATCAGCTTCACAATGGCAGCCTCATTGATTATGTTATACTAAAGTAGTGAATGTGATTCCCTCTTCCAATAAACAGCTGCAGATGATGTAAAGGTATGCTGTGTTCAAATTCACAAACAAATGTCTTTTATTTGAAAAGAAATGTTGGAAGGGGAACGATAACACAAAATTAAATAGTGAATACCATAGCTATAACTATCCATCCATCATCCCACCCGCTATATCCTAACTACAGGGTCACTGGGGTCTGCTGGAGCCAATCCCAGCCAACACAGGGTGCAAGGCAGGAAACAAACCCTGGGCAGGGCACCAGCCCACTGCAGTGCACACACACACCCACACCAAGCACACACTAGGGATAATTTAGAATTGCCAATGCACCTAACCTGCATGTCTTTGGACTGTGGGAGGAAACTGGAGCACCAGGTGGAAACCCATGCACACATGGGGAGAACATGCAAACTCCACGCAGGGAGGACTCGGGAAGTGAACCTGGGTCTCCTAACTGCAAGGCAGCAGCGCTACCCACTGCGCCACCGTGCTGGTGTAAAATCAACATTTATAATAACTTTGCCTTGCAATCCTTTGGACTGGCTTCTTTTAAATTCTTTTTAGGAAACAAATTGATAGATCCATGTGGTGATGAATCGCAATATTGAACACTGGACTTAGAGGCATCTTTGATATGGAAGGATTCATCAAGTTTACTGAATCAGAGTTCAAGCTATCAAATTGTGACCATCAGTAAGAAAGCATGAGTTAAAATCAATTGTCCGACGAGAAGCTGATTGTCATGCCACTAGTATGTAAACTCCAAGAATTTTGGAGCAGTTTCTGATGTTTTTGAATATCTGCCTCTTTCTGTCCATGCACTGAGTAGTGCTCTCAATTCTTTTGAAGTCTGGAGCTAACATGTTGCATTATACCCCGATCAAAGAAAGCAAAATAAATGCAGTCCTGTCATTTTTAAATATTCTGTGGCCGTCCCACCAATAGCTACAATAAACTTTATATTTTTGAGTCAAAAATGTGTTCTAAATGTCATTAAATGTTAAAGGATCAGGAAACAGTAAAGAGCAGCCGTTACAGAAATGTTATTGTGAGATTATACAGTCTTTGGTTTACTGCTGTAGAGTACTGAATGTTCTGCCTTGCTGTGTGGGTCCTGTATTGGTGTTGAAAGCTAAAAATGCTGAACAAATGCAAGTGTGGGTGATGCCTAGACAGAGCAGTTCACTGTCATTAGGTTCCCATTCAAGGTTTCCCATGGAGGAGTTTGAAAATGAGCCAACATCACATTACATCAGCAGTGTAAACCAATGCAGCCTTATAATGTCTGTTTGTGTCATTTTTGTTGAAATAGTACTATTTGAAAAATTATGTAGGCAGGGTGGTTAAGCTGCTGTGTTGGAAACTACAAGATTGTTAGGTCAGTTAGTTACCACATTTGATTCATTGTATTTCCCTAAACATGCCTCTTATCCAAACTCAGCTCCACATGTGAAATGTATTAAATTCTCTATTTTTAAAGCACTCCAGGATGCTGCTCACTAGTCTGTATGAATTGACATTTGCTGATAAAAAGGAAAGGAAATGCCCCAGTCTTCAGTTTTTTCACAAAATCCATCCAACATACAGTATTGGTTTATGATTACAGGGCAGCATTGTGTGCAAGACAGAAGCCCATCCTGGATGGGATGCCAATCCATTGCATGGCACACAATAGCATTCAGTTTTGAGGCACCATTTCACTTAATATCTGTAAAGTATGGGTGGAAACCAGAGGGGAAAACGTTACATGGACACTGGGAGAAGCTGAATCTGATTAATGACACTTGCATTCTAAGTGAACCCACAGTTTGGCAGTTTTCTTTTAAAATTCACAGGCAGTGTACTTTGATTTTATATTATTTGGATTTCCTGATCCTATATTTATATTTGGTTGTTTGTCTTTATTCAGGGATTCATTTATAACAATAAGATTTTTCGTGAAGTTCTATTACTTTAGAGCACGCCTGAAACTTCAGAGGTCTTGTTCACTATTGTTATTTGAAATAAATTTTACTGAATAAAGATTATACATTAAAATGTTGGATTTTACTATGAACATCTTTTATGTAAAGTGAAATGCCAGTTATAGAATGACTTTAATATATTTCTGTATGTCCTATGTAATGACATGAAGGTACCAGTAGGTACTGGGACCCTTGTTCTGTTCTGATGATTCTCCCCATGCTTCAGTTTTCTCCTAAAGTCTAAACATATGCTTTTGTATCGACTGGTTCTCTAAATCGACCTAAAGTAAGCGAGTGTGGGTGTGAATGTGCACTGTGGTACAGTCCGTGTAGATGTGGTTTCTGAATTGGGCCTAATGCTGCCAATATAGGCTCTGTTTCCACTTGACATTTAGATGGGAATGTGGGTTTGAAAAATAAATATATAGGTGGAGGTCAATCTATGACCCTGGAAGTTCATGGAACAACAGCAGCATTCTGTAAGGTATTTAAAATGGCCAGTAGGCAAGACATGTCCAAGAAGAGAAGGAAGTGAATGTTTTGAGGAAAATGAAGGACATACAGGGAAGCTGCACCTTTCAGCAGTTGGTGATACTAAGACCAGTCAGACAAGTCTAACTTGAATAATGTAATTATTGGATCTCCTGTATTCCCACTGTCATCCCAGCCTTCAAAATTTTACCGACTGTTAATTTGCATGCATAAAATGTGTTTATATTCCCCTAATGTCTTGTGTAAGTAAGTAAAATTTACTTATAAAGCGCCTTTCGCAGACATGCCATCACAAAGCGCTGTACAACAATAAAATACATAAAAGTGCAAATGAAATATAACAAAACAAGAAAAAATAAAGAGGAACAATGAAATAGAAAAACAAGAAATTAACTAAGAATAAATTAAAGTCCATTCGGAGACTACACAACTCTGTTCAAAAGCCTGCTTAAACAAAAATGTGTTAAGTTGCTTACTAAAAGAATCGGCTGACTCAGCCGTGTGCAATGCTAACGGAAGGCCATTCCAGAGCCTTGGTGCAACACACTGAAAAGCACAATCCCCACATAGCCTGAGCCGGGTATGAGGGATGACTAAGAGGTCCTGGTGCCCGGACCTAAGTACCCGACAGGCTGTATGGCAGTGCAGAAGGCCAGTGATATACTCAGGGGCTTGTCTGAAGAGTGCTCTATAAGTAAGCACCAAAATTTAAAACAAATTCTAAAATAAACTGGAAGCCAGCGCAAAGAGTACAAGATGGAAGTAATATGCGCCCTCCAACTAGATCGAGTTAAAAGCCTAGCAGCTGCATTTTGAACTAACTGTAGCCGAGAAAGGGAGGATTTATTCAGACCAGTATACAGGGCATTACAGTACTCAAGACTCAAGGAGAAAAAAGCATGTACAAGCATCTCTAATTCTGGTCTTGAGGCTACAGTCCTCAATTTAGAAAGGTTTGTTAAATAAAAGAAACAAGAGTGGCTAACAGACCTTACATGTGAATCTAGGCTCAGATAACCTCAGATTACGTACATTTGATTTGGCAAATGGAGAGACACAAACCATCTTGGGACTAATCTCAGAGTGAAGGCTAGAGGAGCAAAATTAGAACTTCAGTCTTTCCTGAGTTCAACTGCAAGTAGTTACTACAAAACCAATTATTAATCTGTGACAAGTAGTAAACCAAAATGGACAAGTTTTCAATTTGATTAGGTTTAAATGAGATATAAAGCTGTATATCATCCACATAAAGGTGATATAAAATGCACTTAAAAGAGTTTATAATCTGAGATGAAGGATGGATGTATAAGGAAAACAATATTGGTCCAAGAACCGAATGCTGTGGTACTCCAAAAGTCAGGGGAGCAGTAACAGACAGACGTAAAGTCTGCAACACCAACCAAAAAAGTCCTATTAGTTAAGATATGAGGGGAACCAGGACAATACAGAACCAGAGATGCCCACAGACTGTACTAACTTATTAATTAAAATCTGACAGTCCATTGTGTTGAAGGCTGCACTAAGGTCTAACAATACTAGCACAGAACACTCCCCTGCATGTAAAAAACTTTAACTATGGGACGCAAACTTGCCTTTGGTGAAGAACTCAGCTGAAGTGAAAAGCTGCTAATATAAGCAGTCCCAGCAGTCCATTTCAGCGAGTGTCCCAGTGCCATCGCTTCCAGGAAATATTCAATTGGTGCTGCCCTAAAAAGGAGATCTCTAAATTTATGAAGGACTTTAGAGCTCATCCTGGCAGTATAGCATGAAAAGCAGGAATCAAACTCTTATGGCACAATAGGGGTTAGACAATTTTTGATTTGACAGAATTAATAAAATCTCCAGCATTTATGAATAAAAACTGAGAAAAACTCAACAGACAAAATCCATCTATCCATTATCGAACCCGCTATATCCTAACTACAGGGTCACAGGGGTCTGCTGGAGCCAACACAGGGCGCAAGGCAGAACACAAACCCCAGGCAGGGCGCCAGCCCACCGCAGCAACAGAGAACATACAATCTCTATTATATAGATGACAAACACAGACAAGCAGGTAAACCATGGAAGCTGGACCTACGAGGTATCAACTTTAACCACTGCAAAACCATTCCAATATTTAAAAGCAAAATGTACAGTATATAATTGAATGACTGTTTTAATGACTGATAATGATTAATTTTAATGATTGATTGTTTTAACGATTGATACTTTCTTTTTGTTCGTATTCTTTCTTATTCTTTCTCTCTCAAACAATTTTCACTTGGTCCCCACTCAAAATTTCATGATCAAACCTCACTTGGTTTTCTGCCAAAAAGACTCCATCACGGATCGCATATTACGCAGGCTGTCATACCATCTGTGGAATTCAAAGTATACAGGTGTGTCAGTTTCTGTCACTTGGTGTAACTTTACTGACATTATGCTAGAAGGGTGCTATGTAAATGAACACATTTTTTGGCCAGACAGCCCCTGAGAGTGATTGGTTGAGTCTGTGGCATTGACGTGCGGTGAGGTTCATGGCTGGTGAGGCATGAGTCAGATTTACAAATATATGAACACAAAAGAGTAGCTTATTCACTTTTCAATTGGCAGCATACACATTGACTACTGGTTATGTTTTATATCTCATCAGCATTCTTTACACACACATCGGTAAGGTACATATTTGACTAAGAAAGAACGTTACATTTATATCGTCCAGAGAGAGCGGAGAGAGCACATTTGCTTTGCACCCTCCATGTGTTCTAAATTTGCCGTTGCAATTCCCAATTCAAACTCATTCAATACAAATACAAGTATTGAATGATATACAAAAAAACGGATTTCAATTTGACCTGCCTCTCCTGACCACACGTCCCTGGTCTATGGGTACCTTTACACTGCACAAAGGTCAACTATCCAGTGGAAGACGTTAATCTTTGGAAATTTTTATCTAGAAAAAAATGCATTTTTCTTGTGAGCATACTTTATAATGAAAGTGAAGAAAAAAACAAAACATATTTGAATTAGAAACTGAGCGAACTGACAGAAACAAAATAGTTTTGTAATGTGAATTCAAATTAAGAACATTAAGATATTTTGAAAAATATGTAATGAATGACATATACAAAACAACCTTACAGTGAGCCTATTTTTATATACTGTTCACGATTAAATCAGCATCAGAATGGAATAAGTAATACTTTAGTAGTTTGGTTGGCTGTTGTCTGTTGCCTCGCTGATGTTGCATTGTCACAATTCTTGCATTGGATGTATCCTCCCAAAATCCTCCCAACTGTCTCCTTTCAAAATATTCTAACGGCTGATTGGACAATGGGGCATGCCGTAATAGAAATGAATCACATTCAACTTTTGAGAACTATTGTCTGGTCAGATCACATTTACAGAAAATCAGAAAATTCCAAAGGGTTCAGCAACTTTTTTCCCCACCTGGGCTTATCAAATGCAGCTGACAGTATAAAAAAAATAAAGAGGAATAATAACAGAAAAAGACAGTAAATCAAAAATCTATAAAGACAAAGCACATCACTGTTATGAAATTGGTAAATTCAGGATAGAGCTTTCATGCTTAGCAGATCAAGTTGGTACCGTATTGTGAGACAGAAACAGAAAATTTACTGTAAAAGGCAGGGAGCATGCAAAATAATAAATGATTTCAGCCTGAATTTAAATGCTGAGACAGATGGAGCCTCGTAAACAGATCTACGAAGAAGCCATAAAGCTAAATGAATGTGTGCCAAGACTTGAGGAATAACATTTTACAATGATAAGGAGGCCAGAGTCAAACATCTCAATTGTTTGATAGGTTTCTTTGGTTTCAATAATGAATAAAGTATTCTGGAGTGTTGGCAAAAATAGCTTTATGTGTTAAATATTGATATTTGAAAGGAAGCCAATGCAGATGAACCAGCACAAAGCTTATGTAAGCCATGGTGTTTTTCAGGTCTACAGTGATATCACCAAATTATATTTCATGCAGAAAGATCACTGGTACTACATTTCCTTCTATATGAGAAATAATTCTCCTTCTTGTGTATATAATAAATTGGGAAAAGTATCCTGACCTACATGAGCTGAAGTCATAAAGTCTGCTTTTTCATGGTGGATGTTCATCCATGAAAAAATATCAGGGTATAGCTGGCGTCAGCATCAGAATGGACAAACGATCATGCTGGGGATTCCTGAGGCCTAATTGCAGCATGAAGAGATTAAAAGGATTGATCCAAGTACACAAAGTAGGGAGATGAGAACAAAGAACATCTAAAGGAGATCTAGATTTGCTATGAAAGCTAATGGGTGGTGGGAGAAATTTGAGAACGATAGGGAATAAGAGGTCCCAACAATGCCAAGGATTAGCAATACTGACGTGAAGTTGATTTACAAATTGGAAAAGAATACTTTAAGTGCTGCATTGAGATGGGAATTCAATGTTCTTACCTTGACAGAAAGGTAAAATTGAGGCATGTAAGAATGAACGGGGAATTTTTGTTTTTGAAAGGAAAAAATACTAGCTTGGAATATAATCCTAGAATTGCCTCCTTTTTCCCTAATTACGTGCTCTAGCATTTAGCCCTCTGTCTTGAAATTGGAAGAGTAGAGTTGTTTGTGTACTGAGAAAGCCAATAATATCAAAAATCACTCAATCAACACTGTAACCTTTCTGCAGGAAATATTGTGCACACTTGGTGTCAATGTATTTATTATTGTCTTGTATCATTTTATTCATTTTTTTGAATCACTATTGTTATTATTAATTTTTATGATTTATTTTTTTTGTTGTGATGTAACCTTACTGCTATTTTGTTGGAAATTATTCAATGGTCATCAGCATATTGATGATGGCAACAATGCATCAAGTGACATCATCACACACCATTTAGAAAAGATGGCAGCACGTTCACACCAATGCACATAGAAACAAAGAGTAGAGATCAAGGAGCAGTAAGGCAGTACATTTGTAATCTCAATGATCAATAACCATTGGCACAGTTTTCATGATTTCAGCCCTCTTACCAAACATTGTTATGTGTGAACATTATGAATCCAGAACTTTTATAGATTATCCTGACTTCTGTAAATGAACAAATCTCACTAAATTCCTTGGCTAGTCAACTCGGGTGTTTCCAAGGTTCTTTGAGTTTAAGAGGCAACAGCAAATGGTGTTGTTGCTTACAATACATATTTGAGGCTACCCTCCTGCAATCCATTATTAGGAAAATCTGTTAATTAATATTGATTTTCATGACTGGTTCTCTTCTGCTTCTTATTTTTGTGATGTAACTGGAATTAATTGTGGGGATTATTTTTAGATACTATTACGAGCAAGCTAATCACTGCATTACCCCGCCACCTCATCAGTATCTCTATGATTTTAAGCTCAAGAACAGTTATTAGAAAAGCAATACATTTTGTACAACCAAAGCACCAATAATATAACTAAATGGTGATTATTCATTCATTCGGTGTCCAACTCATCTATTCAGTTCAGAGCCACAGGTCAAAAATTTAAAAAGAATAAATAAGAAAAAAACACAAACACACATTCATTCATCTTGGGCCAGTTTAGAGCACCCAATTATCCTTTTGGAATGAGTAGGTGAAAAGAAAGTATAACGGACTGGTTTTCTGATGCATGTTGTTCAGATTTAGAAATCACATTTTTGAATTCCTGGATCTACTTGTTCTTTATATTTTGACAGTTGTGGTAACATAGTAGGATGTATGTTGGTCTGTCCACCTCCTCCTTTCTCAATGACCTTATGGCCTCTTTTCCTTTTTATAGTCATGTTCTACTGATCGGAAACCCATGTTTTAGAGTATAGAGGTATAGCAGTAAGCAAAGAGGGATGCAAAAAAGCCTTCCAAAGTTCAAATTTGTGTGTCACATGGTAGCAGTTCACTGGTTTCTTATTGCAAAACATAGTCAATATATTGAGATTTAGAGACATTCTACCGTTTACTTTTTTCCTTTGAAAGAGAGAAAAATCCTTTGAACTTACTTGGAACAAACAAAACAATTGCAATGTCAGTATGTCATTATGCTAAAACTGGTGTGAAAGGAAGAGTTGTAAAGTCACCTGAGTGAACAAAGCCACAAAAACATAACACATGCCCCTTGTGCATTATTTCACTTTACAAGTTGCCCTCATAAACTCTTTTCAGTGGTCAGAGCACAAAATATTGCTGTAATCTGCTTAAAGAAAAGATCTTTATTTTGGGATTTTTTTTGCTTCCAGTGTTTGCAAATTGATTTCTGTGTGTACTTAACAAGAAGTAGCTAGCATGGCTGCAAGCAAAAAAAAACAAACAAAAAAAAAAAACATTACATGGCAAATGCAGGCAGACATACAGCGTAATTCAGATGGCTTTATGGCCATTTTAACACATTTTACTGAGACAGAAGACAATGAAAGTCGAATTTTATGAGCATGGCCATATCCGTAGGGTTCTAAGGTTATACAAAAACATGTCTTCATAATATAAAACACATTTAAGTGCCAACACTGATTTAATATGGTCTTTGTGGAAGTAAATATGCGATTTATTTTCAGAATAGGCGTAACTGCTGTATGAAAGTTATGCCTAGTAGTAGTGGCTAGTGGCAGTGACTTTATCCATGACGCTGTGGCTGAAAGGTGTGGTTATTTCCCTGCAGGTATGCAGCATTTTGATTTGTTTTGTGGAATCTTTCCTTCTTATAGTAGGTGTGCCAACACTGAACTTTCGTCGGTTTCTCAAGAATCTCACATTTTGTAGAAAATCCTTGCTGCTGATTCATGTGCCTGTCACATTTCTCCTAGAGCTACAAGGTCATTATTTCTCTTTATAAAGCACAGTTTGAAGAAAAAAAAAATGGTTATAAATGTGTGTGTAATGTGTAGTAGTTCTACATGTGGTAAAATTTATTGGTAGCGCTGCCCTTTTCATGGTGACATTCAATGATTCCCTATAGCTGTAATGCTCTGTATTGCTTATCATGTTAGTCAAAAGCAGTACCTTTCATTACTGTGAATAAACACCAGGGTCACCAGGGAAGTATCTTTGGTTTTAGGTTTACAATAAGATGAGTTCAAAATTCAACACCCCTCTCTCCATGTCTCTCCACCATTCTTTCTGTTCTTGATAGTCAAGTTGGCTCACAATCTTTCTAAATGAAGCATTACGCAGCCACTCTCAGAGTTGAAAGGCTAACAGAACTCAGGTCTGGTCCAAGGGGTCTCACTTTAATATATAAAAAAAGAAAGTAAATATCTCCTTAACTTCTTCACTTGAGCCCTTTTCGTTTATTCATCTTGGCCTTTAACAATCTTTCATTGGTTACAGTCTCAGTTGACAAATAGAAATCTTGCATTTTGTTATACTTGTTTTACAAACTTAATTACAAAAAAAATACTCTTAGATGCTTCCACCTGTCAACGCACAAAAATAGAAAAAAAAATCCAAGTCTTCTGTTACTCAGGAGGATTTTAAAGACAGACCATATTTTCCCATTCTCAGTAGTAAGTTTTAGCTTTCTTGAGAAATTCACTTCTGCATGTTCAAAGTTTATATTCCTGTGGCCCTTGCCTAGTACACTCCATGCCAGATGCACCCAGAAGTTATCCTCTCTAGGTGTCTAGTTCACCATAGTTATTCTTTTTCAATCCAAACCAAAGTGACCATCAATTTCTGTAGGCTGTCCATAGAAGTGCCCCGTAAAATACATGGAGAAACCTGCTTTTGTTCACTTATTCTTTACCTGCAATCTCATTTCGGCCTTAAGAGTCAATGGTTCATGTCAAGTGATGAAGACAGAGTTGCATACTAGCCAATTACTTTGAATTCTTACCCTCTGCTTTGTTATAACCTTAAGGTAAACTTTTTGCAGCATTAGTTGTTTGGTTTAAAAACAAAGTTTCCCCACACCTTAATTTGTGAACAAGTTTAAAGAATGTAAAATTCTCCAATTAGAGCATCTGCTCTCCACTTACCATCAAATACAAAGTGTTTTTTTTGGGAGAGAACATTGACCTCAACCTGTGACACAACATAATTTGCAGGACATAACATTGCTATGCTATTTTTGAGAAATAAAGGAAAGACTAATGAGAAAAGTTTCTTTTTAGGGCTATTTTTTAGGTTCTTCTAATTTCAGTTATAGTTTTGATCATGACTCTGACAAACAGTCCCATGACCCAAAATGCTGTTGACTTTGGCTACCTCTGATGCCAAGTATATAACATCCCAAAAATAATTCTCTGCCACTTCTTTAATGAATTTGCTCTGTCTTCCAGATTAGCAGATGAACACCTTTAATAAAAAATGTATTGTTTTGGATTCAATGCCGAGTTTAGAGTACAGTCTGACTATATCTAGGCACTACTTCTCAATATCTCGCTCAGCCTCTGGAACTATCCTGTAAGCTTATTCTTCTTCAGTCAATTTAATCTTATTACCGTATATACAGTGGGTACGGAAAGTATTCAGACCCCCTTCAATTTTTCACTCTTTGTCATATTGCAGCCATTTGCTAAAATCATTTAAATTAATTTTTTCCCTCATTAATGTACACACAGCACCCCATATTGACAGACAAAAAAAAAGAATTTTTGAAATTGTTGCAGATTTATTAAAAAAAGAAAAACTGAAATATCACATGGTCCTAAGTATTCAGACCCTTTGCTCAGTATTTAGTAGAAGCACCCTTTTGAGCTAATACAGCCATGAGTCTTCTTGGGAAAGATGCAACAAGTTTTTCACACCTGGATTTGGGGATCCTCTGCCATTCCTCCTTGCAGATCCTCTCCAGTTCTGTCAGGTTGGATGGTAAACGTTGGTGGACAGCCATTTTTAGGTCTCTCCAGAGATGCTCAATTGGGTTTAAGTCAGGGCTCTGGCTGAGCCATTCAAGAACAGTCACAGAGTTGTTGTGAAGCCACTCCTTCGTTATTTTAGCTGTGTGCTTAGGGTCATTGTCTTGTTGGAAGGTAAACCTTCGGCCCAGTCTGAGGTCCTTAACACTCTGGAGAATGCTTCACTGTGGGGACTGTATTGGACAAGTGATGAGCAGTGCCTGGTTGTCTCCACACATACCTCAGTGCAAGACACATGACAGCCCGCATGGAGTTTGCTAAAAGACACCTGAAGGACTCTGAGATGGTGAGAAATAAGATTCTCTGGTCTGATGAGACCAAGATAGAACTTTTTAGCCTTAATTCTAAGCGGTATGTGTGGAGACAACCAGGTACTGCTCATCACTTGTCCAATACAGTCCCCACAGTGAAGCATGGTGGTGGGCAGCATCATGCTGTGGGGGTGTTTTTCAGCTGCAGGGGACAGGACGACTGGTTGCAATCGAGGGAAAGATGAATGCGGCCAAGTACAGGGATATCCTGGACAAAAACCTTCTCCAGAGTGCTTAGGACCTCAGACTGGGCCGAAGGTTTACCTTCCAACAAGACAATGACCCTAAGCACACAGCTAAAATAATGAAGGAGTGGCTTCACAACAACTCTGTGACTGTTCTTGAATGGCTCAGCCAGAGCCCTGACTTAAACCTAATTGAGCATCTCTGGAGAGACCTAAAAATGGCTGTCCACCAACGTTTACCATCCAACCTGACAGAACTGGAGAGGATCTGCAAGGAGGAATGGCAGAGGATCCCCAAATCCAGGTGTGAAAAACTTGTTGCATCTTTCCCAAGAAGACGCATGGCTGTATTAGCTCAAAAGGGTGCTTCTACTAAATACTGAGCAAAGGGTCTGAATACTTAGGACCATGTGATATTTCAGTTTTTCTTTTTTAAGAAATCTGCAACAATTTCAAAATTCTTTTTTTTGTCTGTCAATATGGGTGCTGTGTGTACATTAATGAGGGAAAAATTAATTTAAATGATTTTAGCAAATGGGTGCAATATGACAAAGAGTGAAAAATTGAAGGGGGACTGAATACTTTCCGTACCCACTGTATAAAACCATTAACAACAAGCACCATCACATGGTAGTTTACAGAGCAAACAGAGTTGCAGACAGATATCTGATATACAAATGAACACATTCCAGGAATCAGTTTTCATTTCCAAGTTCTACAACATGTACAGCCGATCTGTCTCACACATACTGTACCTATTTTCTGATGGGAATTGTATTGTGCTTCCAGGGTGCGTCCCAATATAACTGTTCTGCATGAAAATCTGTTGGATTTGATGTGAGCCACTACTGGGGTACGTTTTGAATCGTTCTTTGTTTTGCCTTCCATTATGGAAATGTTTCCAACATTGACTGTTCTAACAATAGCATACTGTAGATCTTAGGACCCATGAGGCCTCTTTAGCACACCAAGGTCTCAGTCTTTTTTTTATCAATTTTTTTTATTTGATTTCAAAGAATAGGAAGAGGATAACAAAGTAAAAAAAAAATGACATACATAAATTTGAACCCCCTCTCCTTCCCTGGCTCCCACCCCAGCCTTGAGCTATATAAAAGATTTAATTTAACAAAACATACAGGTCACTGAAAATCTCAGAAAGCGCACATGTCAAGGTCACAGAATTAAATAGGCTAAAACAAAATTATCAAACCAATATAGAAGGTTCCTCTTGGATAAAGGAAACAAACTTTGCTAAACATAAAGTACAAAAACTGAGCTATAATACTGTACCTTTCAGAATTTGCACAACTCAGTTTTTAGCTTCCTTTCAGTTTTTCTAATTTATAGTTATACATCATTATATGGAGGGGTACTTTGAGACTTAAAATGTAATGATAAGAAACCAGGGTTAAGAAAGACTTAGAAACTGGAACTATGTCCTTTTGCTGATTGATCATTCATTCTTCTCATTTCCTGATAGAGTGTTTATTTACACAAAGATTTAAAACACCATAAAAGGAATTGGCTCATGTGGTAAGATGACATTGAGTTATAACATATAAAGTCATCAAAAAGACATAGCTAAAATTACTGCAGTAAGTATTTTTTAATCAGTTAACTTTACTGGAATGATTCTATCAGCTCTGTGCTCTTATATTGCAACAGTTAATGGCATATGTGGATGGGTTATTGGACTCAGACAGGCAAAGGGAGGTAGAATATGCACAGTCCACAAATGTATCCTGTTTATTTTTACCACTTTAAACAAAAGACCATTCATTTAATTAACTTCTACATCTGACAGTAAATCAATTCATATCATATTATGCATATTTTATGGTTACAAACATTTGTGGCTTATAAAGTGGGGTAAGCTTCAGTTGAACCTGAAGTTCTTAGTTCAAAACGAAAAAGAATTAGGACTTTGTAGCATGAGATCCCTGGATTTCTACCTTTTATCTGGTGATACTAGGCCTCAGTTCCCCTTAATTATAAATTAAAACAAGAAGGTTCAGTAAATTAATAGAAAGTTTCATTGTTTCCCTTACTGTCTACTTGTGCGATTACAATGCCTTAACACCATGACATTGTCAAACTCTTTCAGTTCAGTTCAGGGAAACTGGGTGGCCAGAGCCTATCCTGGCAGCACTGGATGCAGGGCAGGAATCAATCCTAAACAGAAAGTCAGTTCATTGCATAACTATTAATGTCACCAGGATTGGCTCAGGCTCTCTGTAATATCGGAAACTTAGCAGATAAAATAATTCATATTTTTGAAGCATAGAAAATTATATCACTTTATTAAATTTTATGTTGCCTTAGAAAGTGAAAAAAATCATCTGTTAAAAGTTACATTATTTAACAACTCTAACAGAAAGGTATACTTAATGTTGATTTTGGAAATCAGAGAACTTCAATATATTTTCATTTGTCATTAACCAGAACAATTACTAACTTAAAAGACTATCCATATTAAGTCTAGTCCTCCATCCATACATCCATCCATTATCCAACCAGCTACATCCTAACTACAGGGTCACGGGGGTCTGCTGGAGCCAATACCAGCCAACACAGGGCGCAAGGCAGGAAACAAACCCCAGGCAGGGCGCCAGCCCACCACAGGACGCGCACACCAAGCACACACCCACACACCAAGCACACACTAGGGACAATTTAGAATCGCCAATGCACCTAACCTGCATGTCTTTGGACTGTGGGAGGAAACCGGAGCGCCCGGAGGAAACCCACACGGACACGGGGAGAACATGCAAACTCCACGCAGGGAGGACCCGGGAAGCAAACCTGGGTCTCCTAACTGTGAGGCTGCAGTGCTACCCACTATTCCTAATTTCCCTAATTTTCTTCTTTCCCTAAAGTTAATATCCAGTCATTCACTCACTTTTTTACTTTTCACAGGTACAGCAAAGCACAAAGTGATTTTGAGTGAGATATCAATTCATTGCAAAAGATGCACATGCACTTAAGTCCTAGTGTTTCTGATCAACCTAACTGAAGTTATGTGTTAAAATCTAAATAACATAAAGAAACCCATGAAAACACAAAATGAAGGAGCCTCATCCAGGAATCCAACTTGGGTGTCCAACACTATGACTGAATCCTGTGCTACTTATTATTTGAAAAATACTGTGCCTATCTGTATTACGTGTCCTCAACCGTTCATGCACAGAAGGTTAAACTCATCTTCATGCAATAAAAATTGCCTTGCAATAAATCTCTTTGTTCTAGTAAGGAAGTCATCACAAGCAGAACTCAACTTTAACAGATAAAAAGATAGATAAAAAGGCATTGCAGTAACACTGACCTAAAAAGGTCAAGAGGGAAATGTTACATTAAATAGACTAAAGGTGATCATATTTGATCTGTTCTTATACCACATAACTCCTATCCTCAACTAGTTAAGAGCACATTGAGACATAGAAAGGTAAGATAGCGAGTAATAAAAACAGTGTTTAAGTATGCTGAGCGTCCATTTATAAATTGCTCTGCATGGAACTGTCTTTATGTCAAGCTGCTCAGCGAGGTGGTAGTTTGTAAGTGATGTCTGGTAGATAACATTCTTGTCCAAATGTTGAAAAAGTTCTGTAATAATAACTTAGTTTGAGTGGCAGGCCTACTAAAGATGGTGGTGTCCTCGGTTTACATCTCTTACATGTGGGTACTGTATATCTTACAGCTAAATAGCTCTTTTCAAAGATGTACCATGCTGAAATGTGGTTTGCCCACATTTTAAGCAAAGATAAAATAGTTTTGAGATTTGCTGCCGATCAATAATAACAACGACACAGCCTATAGGACAGGAGCAGAATTTGTTGGGGTGGTGTGAGGAAATTTATAATTTGCATCTTAGCACAAAAAAGTCATTATAAAGTTCAGGAAAACTCATAAGACAGAACATGCCTCAGCTATGACTGAAAATGAACCTGTGGAAAGAGTGTCCAGCTTTAAATGTTTTGGCTTAGCATTACAGCAGATCTCTCTTGGTCTACTAACCCCTCCATTATAGTAAGGAAAGCAAAGAAATGACTTTATTATTCAAGTCGGTGAAGAAGGGTAAACTGGCCCCAGAAACTGCAAATCCACTTGTACAGGTGTGCTATAGAAAGCCTGTTAACCTACTGTATCACAGCCTGGTATGGCAGTTGTACCAAAGTTGAACAAGAAACTCTTCAGTGGGTTATTAAAATAGCTCAGAAGAACATAGGAACATAGCTTCCTGCAACTGAAGACATTTATAGATCATGCTGCTTGAAGAGGGCATTGAACATTATTAAAGATCCATTCACCCTATTAACTTCTGTTTGATCTTCTGCCATCTAATAGGCATTATAGAACTATTCATGCCCACCCAAGCAAGTTCAGAAACAGTTTTTTACCCAAGGGCCATCCTTCAGTTGAATTCTAGATCTAATTATGGTCATAATTTAAAGAACAGTGCAATAATGAATTTCCTTTTGATCACAATAACAATTAACACATAATATGTGTCCAATATTTGTAATTTATGTCATATTCTGTTTCTGTATGTTATATTTTTTAAGCATTAATTATATATTTGGCATTGACTTGAGTAGGTACTGATGTAATTTTGTTGTAAAAAAACACAATGACAATAAACTGATTTGACTTGATTTAATATTGACATGTCTTGAAACTTGAGGGTTATTTTAAAATAAAAGAAACTTGGTTAGTGAGTATAAGAGTGAAATGGCCTTCAGAGTGTTACCTTTGGATCTCAGCCCACTTATCACCTGTATGGTGCTGGTACATTCTTTGTGCCAATGCATTGGTTTTCTGCTTGGGTGCTCCATTATTCCAAAGACATGCAGGATACTTTGATTGATGTTCCTGAACTGGCTCATTAAAAGCAGACGTGTCATTTAAAGAAGTGTCACAGTTTTATGTTTTTTCCCCGGCCTTGTGCTAGGTGCTGCCTGTCAACATGCCACCTCTGAACATGTATTTTGATTTGTAAAATCAATAAATCTTGAAATGAAATGCCGTAGTGCAAATAACGTGAGACAGACAAAAGAGAAATTGAGTTTTGTACTTTGAACACAACCTCCCTAATGTATCCCAGTTACATTCAAGTTTAAATTATATATAATATGTCACCACTCTCTAGTGCCTTTACATGAAAAACAAAGTTTGAGGCTTATTGAGTATGATTAATCACAAGAATAGCAAATGATCTATTAGTATCTTTATTTAATTATCTGTTTTTCTTCTGAGATCCCATACTATATACAGCAGCTATAAAATAGTAGATTTTATATTTTATTGTTAAATAAAATTCAATCACAGTGGAATTAATTTGGCCTGTTTAAACATTTATTAACAAAAATGACTCTGACATGAAAGTGAAAGCAAATCTCTGCAAATTGGTGTAATGAATTACAAACAGAAAACACAAAATAACTGATTGCATAAGTTTTCACCCTCTTCAAGCCAGTATTTAGTAGATACACCTTTGGCAGCCATGATAGCCTAGAATCTATGTGCACAGGTCTCTCTCGATCAGCTTTTCACATCCTGATACTGCCATGTTTCTCCATTCTTCTTTGTGAAACTGCTCAGACTCTATCAGCTTGCACGGGGATCATGAATGAATGGCCTATTTCAAGTCCAGCCTCAAATTCTCCGCTATTCCATTGCCTTTTCATTTCTTAATGCTTGATTTAACTGGACTCCAAAGAAAATTCTGTGACTTGGACATTTTCTTGTTTCCATCCCCTTCTTTGCTTTTTATAAAGTTAGCTTGGAGTGTTTGTTAGGCCATGATGATGATGACTCATGACATGTTTGCCCATCCAGATACAGGAGCATTTATACTGCAATCAACTGAAACCCCTCAACATTCGACAGGCGATCTCCATTGAACTAATTCTGTGACTCCTAAAACCAATTGACTGCACCAGTGATGATTTGGGGGTGTTATATTAAGGGGTGTGGGGCACAGCCCAGACACAGACAGGTCGACATGATGGTTTCACCACACACTTGTTTATTTACAATATTTACAAGTATCGTAGTGCACAAAACCCAGTGCCATAGCACCAATCACCCCTTCAGTCCTGGCCACACAACACAATGCCTTCTCAGTCTCTCGTCCACCTCCACTCCTCTCCACCGAGCTTCGTCCTCTTCCACCCGACTCTTGCCATTGAATGGAGGGAGGCGGCCCCTTTTATACACCCCCGGATGGGCACCAGGTGCTTCCCAACACTCTTCCATCGACACTCCTTTGTGTGGCGGAAGTGCCGGCTGCGCAACCGGAAGGACTCCGGATGTACCTGCTCCTCTTCCCCCCAGCACTTCTGGGTGTGGCGGAAGTGCTGAGGTCCAGGGCTTCCAAGGCATCGGGGCGCCCCCTGGCGGTGACCACGGGCCCCTACAGGGCTGAGCTTCCAAGCTCTGTACCCGTGGCCCCCAATAGAACCAAGGCGGTCGCCCCCTCGTGTCCTGGAGGAGGCACAAGCCCTCCTCCGGTCCTCCTGGGCATCCCGGCCAGGCATGAACCCCAGCTGGGTGCCACAGGGGGTTGAATATTTATGAGATCAACCACTTTGTGTTTTTATATTTGTAATTTATTTAGAGCACTTTGAAGAGAACTATTTTAACTGTGGTATAAAAGAGGTTTTTTTTAAATCAGTTTCAAAAAGCCCAGTTAAATCCACTATGATTCACTGTTGTATAAAATAAAACATGAAACCTTCCATGGGAGTAAATACTTTTTATAGATACTATATTATAAACAAAACCAAATTGTCTATAGATTGTCATTGTGTTTTGCTATTACACTATCTACTAAACCCAAATACAGGTATTCAAAATGGAACTGACCCAGCTAAATACTGAGGTGGATGAAAATTGTAAGGATATCATCAGCTCCCATTCTACACGTCTTCTCATGTCCATTAATCCAACTGCTGTTGTTTATGTCTTTTAAATTTGACCAAGTAACAAAACTCCTGGGAAGTCACCTTTGAACCAGACATGCTTGACCTCACTATTACTATTTGCAGATCAGCAGTCTGATGGAAACCCCATTAGCTGTGAGCCTGGACACAGCTTGTGAAAAATTCAGCAAAATCTGTGTAGAGACCACAAAGATAGGGGAGAAAAGTCATTGACTGCAGTTTTAAGCAGAATAAAAATAGGGCAGTAAAGAACTGATTTAGAAATGCGCAACTTTTTTCTTTTTTATGTCAGGCATAAAAAGCAATCGTTCACACTATTTGCCTCCCAGCTCTGGGAACATGGGGGTGATTGCCATTTTGGGGCTGGTTGCCCCCCTACCCTGTGTGAATTTTGTATGTTCTTACCATGTTTAGGCTGGTTCCTCTGTTGATTCAGTTTTACCTCATATCTCAAAGATGTCAGTGTTGGATTAATTATAAGTGAGTCTGCTTTGTGAGGCAGTGTGCAGGGTGACAAACTGGCACAGTGTGTCCAGAGTTGCTTTGTTAGTCTACCACTAATAAAATATAGTAGGGAGAAGATTGGCCGGGTGAAAAGAAACAACAAAATTTCTATAAAACAAATATTATTGTTATATGTTCTATGAAATGGTAGATGTTTCAACAAATCTCCAATTATTTTAGAGGTAAACACATTTTGAAGAAGATTATACTCTGTTTAAACCTGAGACAGACGAGATACTACTGAAGCAATGGAAAAGCTGGAGGATGTCCACATTTTAGTGGCCTAAAACACATAGACAACTTATCTTTTGGGCCACGTTAGGCAATTTAGAAGGACAGAATTTTCTAGGATTACTTACTAATATATATACTTACACATACTGCACCCCTCCTTGAACCTCCACCTTATCGTGGTGGAGGCTTTGCGTGTCCCAAAGATACTAGGAGCTCTGTTGTCCGGGGCTTTATGCCCCTGGTAGGGCCACCCAAGGCAAACTGGTCCTAGGTGAGGGATGAGACAAAGAGCAGTTCAGCAAACCTCCTATGAAGAACAAAAAATTTGGGCGGCATTTTCCCTCGCCTGGACGCAGGTCACCGGGGCTCCTCTCTGGAGCCAGGCCTGGAGGTGGGGCTCGATGGCGAGTGCCTGGTGGCCGGGCCTGCACCCATGGGGCTCGGCCGGGCACAACCTGAAGAGGCAACGTGGGTCCCCCTTCCCATGGGTTCACCACCTATGGGAGGGGCCAAGGAGGTCAAGTGCAGTGTGAGTTGGGTAGTGGCCGAAGGCAGGGACCTTGGATGTCTGATCCTCAGCTACAGAAGCTAGCTCTTGGGAAGTGGAATGTCACCTCTCTGAAGGGGAAGGAGCCTTAGCTAGTGCGCAAGGTCAAGAGGTTCCAGCTAGATATAGTCGGGCTCACCTCGACGCACAGCTTGGACTCTGCAACCAATCTCCTTGAGAGGGGCTGGACTCTTTACCACTATGGAGTTGCCCCCGGTGAGAGGCACCGAGCAGGTGTGGGCATACTTATTGCCCCCCGACTTGGAGCCTGTTCATTGGGGTTTACCCCGGTGGACGAGAGGGTAGCATCCCTCTGCCTTCAGGTGAGGGGATGGGTCCTAACTGTTGTTTGTGCGTATGCACTGAACCCGAGTGGTGTTGTGTTGTTGGACTTCTGTGCCTGTCACAGATTGCCCATAATGAACACCATGTTCAAGCATAGGGGTGTTCATATGTGCACTTGGCACCAGGACACCTTAGGCCTCAGTTCGATGATTGACTTTGTGGTCATGTCGTCGGACTTGCGGCCACATGTCTTGGACACTCGGGTGAAGGGAGGGGCGGAGCTGTCAACTGATCACCACCTGGTGGTGAGTAGGCTCCAATGGTGGGGGAGGATGCCGGTCAGGGCTGGTAGGTACAAACGTGTTGTGAGGGTCTGCTGGGAACATCTGGCAGAGTCCCCTGTCAGAAGTAGCTTCAACTCCCACCTCCGGCAGAATTTTGACCACGTCCCGAGGGAGGTGGGGGACATTGAGTCCAAATGGGCCATGTTCCATGCCTCTATTGTTGAGGCGGCTGACCGGAGCTGTGGCCGTAAAGTGGTTGGTGCCTGTCGTGGCGGCAATCCCCGATCCTGTTGGTGGACACCGGCGGTGAGGGATGCTGTCAAATTGAAGAAGGAGTCCTACAGGACCCTTTTGTCCTGTGGGACTCTGGAGGCAGCTAATAGGTACCGGCAGACCAAGCAGAATGCGGCTTCGGTGTTGCTGAGGCAAAAACTCGGGCATGGGAGGAGTTTGGGGAGGCCATGAAGAATGACTTTCGGACGGCTTCGAGGAGATTCTGGTCCACCATCTGGCGTCTCAGGAAGGGGAAGCAGTGCAGTGTCAATACTGTATATGATGGGGATGGTGCGCTGCTGACCTCAACTCGTTGTGGGTCGGTAGGGGGAGTACTTCGAAGACCTCCTCAATCACACTAACATGCCTTCCAATGAGGAAGCAGAGCCTGGTGACTCGGAGGTGGGCTCTCCCATCTCCGGAACTGAGGTCACCGAGGTGGTCAAAAAACTCCTTGGTGGCAGGACCCCGAGGGTGGATGAGATACGCCTGGAGTTCCTCAAGGCTCTGGATGTTGTAGGACTGTCTTGGTTGACACGCCTCTGCAACATCACATGGACATCAGGAACAGTGTGCCTCTGGATTGGCAGATCGGGGTGGTCGTCCCCCTCTTTAAGAAGGGGTACCAAAAGGTGTGTTCCAACTACAGAGGGATCGCACTCTTCAGCCTCATTGGAAAAGTCTATTTGGGGATCCTGGAAAGGAGGGTCCATCAGATAGTCGAACCTCGGATTCAGGAGGAACACTGTGGTTTTCGTCCTCGTTGCGGAACATTGGACCAGCTCTACATCCTTAGCAGGGTCCTGGAGGGTGCATGGGAGTTTGCCCAACCAGTCTACATGTGTTTTGTGGACTTGGAAAGGCATTTGACTGTGTCCCTCGGGGAATCCTGTGGGGGTACTCCGAGAGTATGGGGTACTGGACCCCCTGATAAGGGCTGTTCGGTCCGTGTACAACCGGTGTCAGAGCTTGGTCCGCATTGCCGGCAGTAAGTCGAACCCTTTTCCAGTGAGAGTTGGACTCCGCCAGGGCTGCCCTTTGTCACCAATTATGTTCATAACTTTTATGGACAGAATTTCTAGGTGCAGCCAGGGCGTTGAGGGGGTCCGGTTTGGTGGGCTCAGGATTGGGTCACTGCTTTTTGCAGATGATGTTGTCCTGTTTGCTTCATCAGGCCGTGATCTTCAACTCTCTCTGGATCGGTTCGCAGCCGAGTGTGAAGCAGCTTGGATGGGAATCAGCACCTCCAAATCCATGACCATGGTCCTCAGCCGGAAAAGGGTGGAGTGCCTTCTCAGGGTTGGGAGCGAGATCTTGCCCCAAATGGAGGAGTTCAAGTATCTCAGGGTCTTGTTCACGAGTGAGGGAAGAATGGAGCGTGAGATCGACAGGCAGATTGGTGCGACATCCACAGTGATGAGGGCTCTGCATCAGTCTGTCGTGGTGAAAAGGAGCTGAGCCGCAGGCAAAGCTCTCAATTTACCAGTCGATCTATGTTCCTACCCTCACCTATGGTCATGAGCTATAGGTAGTGACCGAAAGAACGAGATTGCGAATACAAGCAGCTGAAATGAGTTTCCTCCGCAGGGGTGTCTGGGCTCTCCCTTAAAGATAGGGTGAGAAGCTCAGTCATCGGGAGGGGCTCAGAGTAGAGCCGCTGCTCCTCCGCATCGAGAGGAGTCAGATGAGGTAGCTCGGGCATCTGATCAGAATGCCTCCTGAACGCCTCCCTGGTGAGGTGTTCCAGGCACGTCTAACCAGGAGGAGGACCCGGGGATGACCCAGGACACGCTAGAGGGACTATGTCTCTCGGCTGGCCTGGGAACAGCCTCAGGATTCCCCAGGAAGAACTAGAAGAAGTGGCCGGGGAGATGGAAGTCTGGGCATCTCTGCTCAAGCTGCTGCCCCCGCGACCCAATCTCGGATAAGCGGAAGAGAATGGATGGATGGATGGATGGATGGACATATACTGCATATACATACATTTTTACAGGCAGGTAAGTGAATTGGAGGGGCAAAATTTGATTTAAAGTCCAAGGCTGAAACTACTACCACAGCACACTGTGTGTGGCAAACTGCCTGCCTGTTGTTGTTCTCTTTTTTTTTTTGGATATATATATATATATATATACTGCGGTGGGTTGGCACTCTGCCCAGGATTGGTTCCTGCCTTGTGCCCTGTGTTAGCTGGGATTGGCTCCAGCAGACCCCCGTGACCCTGTGTTCGGATTCAGCGGGTTGGAAAATGGATGGATGGATGGATATATATATCTTTCTGATTCTAAATTGTGTGTGTGTGTGTGTGTGTGTGTGTGTGTGCGCGCATGTGTGTGTGTGCCCTGCGGTGGGCTGGCGCCCTGCCCGGGGTTTGTTCCTGTCTTGTGCCCTGTGTTGGCTGGGACTGGCTCCAGCAGACCCTCCGTGACCCTGTGTTAGAATTCAGCGGGTTGGGAAAATGGTATGGTATGGTATCTCTTTCTGAATAGATAAATATTACAGTATCTGCTTTACTCTCTGTTATACTCCAAGCTCTCTTTAACATCCAAATATTTTAATGTTAATTATAAATTTACCTTAGGTTTTGCTTAGTTTAATCTTGATCACAATGAAGCTTTAGCACAGATAATGAAAGATTCTCTTCCACTTAATTATAAGCTAAAAAATAATAGAATTTTTTCTGATCTTTAGCTTTTTGCGACAATAGATTAACTTCAAAAATAGATCGAAGTTAGACAGTTAGAGAAAACTGATAGTCAGAAAGGCATTAAGTAGTTTTCTGACCATATGTATTGTAAAAGACGTGACAGACAAAGATAAAGACTTGGGGCACCACCTTGGTTTCCCTTAAAACTGGAGAAAGCAAGCAACAAAAAAACATGCAATAATTGAGGAGTCACCTGTTCAGACATGTGTGCAATCTGGAATTGGAAACAAGAAGGCCATTGCTGGATTAAGAGGTCATGTGTCAGGAAGGGGCAGATCCAGGCAGACAGACAATGGAAGTGACTTAGCGATGTAGTGGCTGCCAGTCTTCCAATCTGCGGAGGGAGTAGAAGACAAGGCATTATCAGCCAACGCCAACCCCAGTCCAGTGAGTAATCACCATCACCAGAGCCCTTAAGCTGTCTCCCAAGCGCATATGCGTGACAGTATGTATGTGCAATGAATAACACCTAGAAACCTTAAGAAATGTAATCTAGATATAGACAAGAAGTTTTCCCTTTTTGAGTGTGTTATCAACTTTTTTCTCTTATTTTGCATGAACTGTTTTCTTTGAATTTCACTAAAATCTTTTAAACAAAGACACTTGGACTATGGAGTTTGTTCTTGTACAACAAGTTCTACGATTGCTGGAATGCCTTTGTGGTAACTGCATCTGAACTATTTTGAACTACTTGGAAACCCTCGGCAAATGCAGTTACACTTTCAAATCTTGTTTGTCTTGATTCCTACTTTTTTCTTCCTCTGTCTCTCACTACCTTCTTTTCTCTGTTCCACCTGATGCTATGGATTTTCTTTTCAGTTCTAAACTAACCATTCACTCTTATGATCATCGAGAAATGGTTGTTGTTGGTTCCTTTTAGTGCATGCACTCCCAGTCTGGGTTAATTCCTGCTTCCCCAAACCGTTCAAATTCTGAAGTGAACATGAAATCTAATCCTCTGTTTGTCTCCTAAATGCTGTCCTTTGTTTTCTCTGTTTATTTTTTAAAGCTCCTTGCACACAGTTTCTAAATCCTCTTGTACTGTACTACTCCCCAGCACTTTTAACCTTATCTTTTAGAAAAAATATAAACATAAAAAGAGACTAGTTTTTCACATTTATTAGTTTAATTTGCATTCTAAATAGAAAATGTGTTGGGGCTAGCAAATGACTTTTTTCATATTTAGAATACAAGTACATTATACAGAGTGAATTTAGCAAAATATATGCAAGTTTTAATACACTAAGTTTTTTTTTTTCACATTTCAGTATTCTTTAGAAGCACATCAATAATGGTGATTTAATAAAATCATAAAATGTAAAGTCAGTTTAGATACTGTAACTGCTGCATTTTAAAACTTTAAAAGCTCAAAGCTTCCTTTGAAAGCCCTAAAGTTCTCTCTTGGCTGGCTTAACAACCATTTCCTGGTTTCACCCATTTTGGCTGGCTGCCCCCCTTAAAGTAAGTATTGGAGCAAATATTTTTACAGCAGGATGCCCTTCCTTGTTCAGTTACCATTTATAACATGCAAGAGGGACAGTAATCTTATTCTAAACAGAGTGATGGGGACAATTCAAAGTCCTATAGCAAATGCAGAAGCAAAATTTTGTGAACTTCTGAACAGTGATTTGGCTGTTGGTTACAGAAGCTCAGCGCTTACATTTGAAATTCACCTGAAACCTAATGAGCTTTTAAGATCAATGAGTGCAAGATGTCCAGAAACAACAAACACAGACCTTTCCAAAATACTCATAACATGTTCCACAATTATTAAAATGTGTTTTTCCATTTGAAACCCATAGTCGATTTTTTTTTTAATCATAACAATATTTCTGCCACATACTATATGGAGAAAGTAAAAAGTAAAGGAAATCTGCATGGCATATTTTCATGTAAAAATAATAATAACAAAAATAATGATAATTGTTACCCAAGAACTAGTACCCCTTAGGTAAGACACTGGCGTCTGAATGTTTACTGCAAGCATTTATCTTATTTCAACGTTTTCCCACTGGCATTTTGTCCCCTCCTCAACTGTAAATCATTCAGCGCCTTCAATGTTAAAAGGATGTTTTCACCCCATTTCAGTTTTAAGGTCATACCAAAGGCTTTCAGGACTTATTGCAGGCCACTCCCAACCAATTCACAGTTTCCTCTTGAGCCATTCCTAAGTGCTATGGGTATTGTAATGTAAGAACACCACCTAGGGGTACCCATTTTGAATCATTGTTAAGGAAATTGTACTCCAAAAAACCTTGATAATCTTCATACTTTAATAACCACACCTTCAAGAACTGTAGCATCAAAGGCTAGTAAGTGATCTACCAGCATTGAGAAAACCTCCACTGTAAGAGATTTCCCACCATAGGAAGTTTGTTTTCAGGAATCAATGAGGTCCTGTACAATGTTGGTTCTGGGCCATTTGTGATCACCGGCCACTTTACTGTGCTGCATTTCTACTGCACAACAGGAACTATAACCTTTATGCAAAATATGTGATGTGCAAAGAAGGGTGATGCTGTACAAAGTGTGGGGGCAAGATCAGGAATTTGGGAGTTCACCGGGGACCCCCTCCTCACCTTAATGCTTCACAGATAAGATTTTTGCTTCAATTTGGTAAATGGCACAGTGCACTAGTGAGACGGCTGAAAAGAGTGATGTGGTGCAAAGTGCGACACTCCATCTTCGCCGATATCTCACCAAAGTCCAGAACTACTAACAGATTGGTAAGATGTTGCCAGAGCTTGTTGTCAACCAATCAGCACAATTCATTGCCCAAGCTCCACTCATTACAGTTCCTGCTTGAACAAAATGTACATAGCCTGAAGTAGGACCTAAAAAAACTACCAGAAACTACAAATAATCCTGGGGATGGGTATGCTACAAATGTTTCTGAGTTTCTAAAATATCCCTGGTTCCTGAAAAAAATTGCTGTAGTGGGAAAGACCAGGGATAGACTTATTTTATTTGAAAGCCTCTTTTTGCCTTCTATCAACAATGGGCTGATTTGCATTTGCAGACAGGTCCAATTTTGTTCCCTTTGCTCTCATAACATTTTTTGTTTCTGTTTAATTATGGTCTTGCAAAGTTCATTCTGTTTCAGGAGGCATCCTTTTCTGGATTTAGTGTTTTATGGGCTGTAAACATTGTCCCACATCTGTCCAGATCAGTCTTTAGATCTTTTGACGTCATGCATAATGTTTTTCCAACAATTCTCAGCAAGATACATAGCCATTTGTCTCTCATACTCATGCCACAGGATAATGAAATCTGGGCTCAGGATTTTTGGTAACATTGCAAGACTAAAACTGGAATGCTAAGTTCTTCAGAAATGCACTGTAGCCTTGAAGATTTTTTATTTGGTGATGATTTTATTTTTAACATTTAGAAATAGTTCTGCATGCCAATTTTGACGGAAGAAACCTGGGAAATAATAGTGTGGATATGGAATGAGAATCAGCTGTATCTCATTAAACTTGATTCAATAATTGTGAGAACTAACTTTCTTTCTGCTCAACAACACTAAGCTTTGATTTTTATTCATTACTTTACTTTTTAAAGTCATAAGTGAAAGTCATAAAAGTAAGAAGGCTGTATTTTTTTCCTGTTTGTTTCAGAGCATTTGCTTGAAATTTCCAGGATCTAAAAAAAATTTGCCACAACAATCTAATTATTTGTTTGAATTACTTGCATTTAAATGGCCACCCCACCTCAACGTTGAAAGAGCTGTGCTCTGCACTCTTAGCAGCTTGCTCCAAAAGACTGGCAACACCTTCACAGTTTTTCACACAATTTAGTTCTCAGTTCTGGGCACAATTTAAGAAAACTTATCATAAAGAAAACCTTCTACTGTAAATATACAGTAAATTACTTTAATTTGCAATAAAAGACAAGCATATTATTTTTATCCGTATTACATACTGTATTTTGTCAGATCACTATGTGAAGTGTCATAGGAAACCAGAACTTCAGTTGCCTCTATCTGAGTTATGAAATTTCCCAAACTTACTATCCCAGCAAACATGCATGCAGTGGCCCCCTCTGGGCAGACGATGGGCAATGTGGGCTTGGGAAAAGCCTGTTAAATACTGCACAGGCCCAATGTGGGGGCTGCTAAAGGGGGTGCCTTAGGAAATTTCTCCTAGTGGCCCAAAATGGGTTAAACGTTGGCAGTCCAAGCTCAGTAAGTCCCTCATTGGCCCATTAATGGTTTGGTAACACCTGCCAATGTAATCACTATCCCAGATTTTCCACCTTTTAATGTTATTACAGAGTAAGTACTACAAAGAATTAGAATTTTTGGTGGGTTTTAGATTTTGATTGTTGAAGTATGAATAACAATTTAAATGACTTCAAAAAGTACCAGTTTATATTGGCTAAAATTGCACAACTTTTAATATATTATTGGTAATGTTTTCATTTTCAGGGTTACAACAATGCAAAAAAAAAATCAAATACAAAGGCATTTTGTGTTTGTTTGTTTTATAAGAATAAATAGTTTAAGGCCATGTTAGTATTGTGTTTATCGTAATCATTTTCTTATAATTAATATGTTGTAAATATTCCTTATTACACATAATTGTACCAATAATAAAATAACTAAACATTACAAAAAGTTTCAAGGAAAGGACCAGTAAGACCTGCAATACATGGTTGCAGGATGACAGAGGCCACTCCCAGCAGCATTAAACTTAAAGCAGGAAAGGATGGCCATCTACTGTAGGGCACACTTACTCTGAGGCTAACTCATACCGAGTCCATTTATAGTCAATAAATACTCTGATAGGCAGCACATTGGTGTAGTGGGTAGCATTTTCCCTATAAAATTTAAATTTCCTTGTTTCAAATCCTGAGCCCAATCTTTACATGTCTCCAGTTTTTTTTATAAACATTTTTTTCTTCAAGGTATTTAATTTTGGGATGATGCCCCTGCCAGGATATGGTTTAGCCCTCCACATCCCTGAACTGGATTAAGTTGTGCATGTAACACAATAAACAAAAATTTCTATTGGATGTAAACAGAATGAGTTTAACAAAAAAGACATCAATACGGACAAAGACTGGGCTGCAAAAAGAAGTTAATTTCCTGGAACTGTTACTAAGTAATGAAGCAACACTAGGACCTGTGAAAGGAGCCCAGATCACAGGTAGACACCAAGGAGACTCAATGTCCAAAACCACACATGTTTATTCTACTGTACTTTCTTGCACACAACACAGTGCCCAAAACATTCACAACAACTCAGTCCTTAACTATACGTTCTTTGCTTGCTTGTTTCTTCTGCTGCGTCTACTCCTCTCCTCGCAAGCTTCGTCTTCCTCCTCCTGACTCAGGCTCCCTGAATGGAGTGAGGCCACCCCTTTTATAATGCACCTGGATGTGCTCCAGGTGCTCCCTGATGACCTTCCTGCAGCACTTCCTGATGTGGTGGAAGTGCTGCATGGGCACCTGGAAGCACTCCGGGTGTACCTGCTTTCTGGTCCGGCAGCACTTCCTGGTGTGGTGGAAGTGCTGCATACCATGGCGTTTGAACCTGGCGGTGGCCATGGGTCCCCACAAGGTTGAGCTTCCCAGCTCCATGGTTCTTATGCAATCCCAGAGGGCTGCCCTCTTGCGTCCTGGGGTAGGAATTGCCCCTCTCTCGATCCTCTGCTTCCCCAGGCCTCCCGGTGGGGCAAGGTTCCTGGCTGTCTATCACAGCCCTTGGCATCATGTTCCATCTATTATGGGCAATAGCCTGAAAGTACCACAAGGCAACCACTCAACATTGACTACAGCAGATGTGCCGATAATTCAAAACTCTTGATGAAGATCAAACCTCAACATTATTTAGATTTGAATGATTCCTTAGATGATTAAAAATGTTTGTTAGTCATTATCCCAAACTCAGTCTACATTGCAATGTTTTACATGCTAGATGTATTTTAACATTTGGGGAATAGACTGATTAAGTAACTTGCTCAGGGTTACATTGGGATGGTGTCCCAAATAAAGGACTAGAATAAGGATGGAAGAAGTAAAGGAGGCATTGAACAGATTGAAGAATGGGAAGGCAACAGGACAGGAAGAGTTTAGGGGAAGAGGGGGTATACAGTATGTGTTCTGGGATCTAATGCAGATCTGTGAACTGGACAAAATATGAGAGGAGTGAAAGAACTGTATAATCATACCCTTATAAAGAGAAGGAGGAAACATTCAGGACTGAGGAAACTAGGAGGGATAAAGCTAATGTTACAAACAGTGAAAATTTGGAAAATGGTCATAGGAAGAAGGTTTAGGGAAGAGACCACCATAGAGGAGAAGCAGTTTGGTTTAATGGGAAAAAGATGTCAGACATATTATGAGGTCGAAGATTTAAGGCGAAGGTTGAAGATAAGGTTTTATAGACAGTGGTAAGACCAGCAATGGAGTATTGAGCTGAGACAGGGGTAGTAAAAGGAGAGAAAGAGAAGAAGTTGGATGGGGCAGAAATGAGAATGTTGAGATGGATGTGTGGAGTAATTAAAAAGAACAGAATAAGAAATGAGACAGTCAGAGGCACAACATAAGTGGGAGAGATCTAAGAAAGTACATGAAAGCAGGTTGAATTGATCTGGACATGTGATGAGGAGAGACAATGAATATGTGGTCAAAAGAGTGATGGGAATGGAAACACATGGGATGAGAAATTGAGGGATGTTGAAGCGGATGTAGATGGATAATGTAGAAGAAGATTTAAAGGAAAAGGGTATGACTGGGGAGGAAGGCAGGAATGAGCTGTATGGACAAACTTAATTAGGCACATCAACCCAACACTGAAGTGGGAAAAAATTAAGAATAAGACGAAGAAGCTCAGAGTAACTGCTGAGTCAGAGGTTACAGCTGAACTGGGCACTTTAGGATTAAAAATCCAAATCCTTAACCACTATTCTACATCGTGTATATAGAATCCAGAAAAGCCTAATTGTGTCTTTCACATATAACTAGATATTCATGTTTCATTTATTACTGAACTTTTGGCAAATTGCTGCTCTCATAATTTGGTGTTCACCTTGCCCCTATCTGTTTGGCTCTTTGCCTCTTATTTGACAAACCGTTGAATGAAAAAAATTAAGACATAGCCTATTTGGGGTTCTGCCCTAGAGGAGTTTTCTTTTAGCCTCACAAATTTTCAGTTGTGCTTAATCAGTTTTGTGGCTGATCTGTTCTGGTGAGCATGCAGCCGAGTTTAATGCAAGTTTTGTGTTTCTAATTCAGTTTTTGGATGGTCTTTTGGCTTCAGGAGTAGTAGCCTTTTGGTTTACTTCAGGGCCAGCTTAACAGCATTATAGGCCCCCGGGCAAGGCAGTGCACTGGAGCCCCTACCTACACAACCACTCAGCAAGTCACAACATACATAGATTAGCACGCTCATGGGGCCCCCGGGCAACTGCCCAGCATGCTCATGCGTTAAGACGGCCCTGGTTTACTTTCTTGGTAGGCTGGTTTTAATACCCCGTCTTGTTTTTTTTATAAGAATAAACTCATATAGTGTATCTAAGGAATAGTTTTTCAGTGCCATGATTTCTTGATTTAAATTTTAATATTTGTAATTTCGCTTTCATTTTAAAGATTTAGGTTTGCATCAAAGAGTGATTATTATTTCTTCTGGTTTCATTAGATTTGCTAATGAAGTAATAAATGGTATTGGACATATACTACCTAAGTTAAGTTATTCCTGCTTAATTATCTATCAGAGTAATTAACTTCATTAATTCTGAGGAGATTTTGGCTTTCTTATTACTCCTTCTAGATGCCTTTTAACAGTTTAATTTAGAAAGCCTTGTAATTTTAACTATTTGGCCATGTTACCTTATACATAAAATTCTTTTTTGAGTTAAAATGGCTTATACTACTATTGCTTGTGATGTACAAAATATGGATACAATACCTACAGTATGTATTCTAAGTGGTTGGATATGGTTATTAGTTAAATGATGAGGATGGACAGTTGTTTGAATTGTGCATGTATACTTGTGAGGGTTCTTGGACCTGCTGAACATAGCTTCCATACTCGTTGATGGGCAGCCTTAAAGTAATGTTTGAAGACTGTTTGTACTCACTTTTTAAATGGATTTGTATGCTCACTTTTTGCATTCATTATTTTGTCAGGCAAATAATGTTCCACTGACTTTAACATTACAAGATGCTCATACTGTTTCAATGCTACAGGTGTGTGGCCACATAACATAATGCATTATCCCTGCAAAAAGAAGCCAGAAAGAAAAGTATTGCATGGTTATTAGCTCTTCTCATCTTAGATTTGCCTTTTGATGCCATACATGCTACATTTGTGCATCCAATTTATGTATTCGCTCCTTTGAATTTCTTTGGAGTCAGTACAGTAATTGTAATGTAATGTGTATAATTTTTATATTTGCCACCTGATTGTTAAGTGATCATCACTGGTCTTTTGGTTTGTATGATGTTATGTGTCAATAAGGACATGGTGGAATGAATGAATGAATGTGATGTTTGAGGGCTGTGTTTTCTGTGGAGGCACACTTTTTGTAACCAAAAACACCCCAAGGCACACCACTGTTCTACTATCCACAAAAACATTATATCTTTTACATGTCCTCAACAGTTCAAAGGGGCAGGACTACCAGAGAAGCCTGTATAAAACCAGCTCAGGGAACAGTGTTTACAGACACAGCACTTAGAGTGCACTTTGGGTGCATCCTCGGTTGGTTCTTGTTTTTGCCCACCCCTATCTGCCTCAGAGGCAACTTGTATGCCCACTATCCACTGGCCCTGACTTTCTGGCTAGCACACACCCAGTCATATGGTCTCTAGCAGCCAGGTGACACGTCCAGAATGCTCACTAAGTGCTGTGTCTGAAACCTAGTAATCGCAGAGCTGCTTTCATGTCGGCTTCTCCAGTTAATTCTGTCCTGCTCTGACAGGTTTCGACCACCTGAGGTGGTTGTCCGTCTGAATTTAGACCCAGGTGCACTACACTATTATTTCCACTGCACACCTGGGAAGCTCTCACAGCGCACCACTGTGCCACTGTATATTGGTTGAAAATCATTGCTTTAGGGCATCATCACATGGTTTTGGCAGCTTTCTTAAATAACCTCACACTGTTTCCTCTATCCTTGTTTGCACTTTGCTTACAAAGAAAAACTTTGTAAATTTGAGACACTAGTCTTTCTGGCTATTTCTTCCAATGTTTTTTCACTATTGCTTTCCTTCACAAATTCAAGGCTCATTTTGATTGCTGATTTCCAGACATTAATGAATCGAGCTATACTTAGTCTGGATGTCTTTTCGTAATTTACAGTACTCCAACAAAAGACCTGTTCGCAGCTCCGTGCCCAGTAAGAAATATTGTGGACAGGCACTCAAATTAACTGGGTGGTGTTAAGTAGTTGAAATGAGATCTTGGGAGCTGGACAAAGGAGGACTTGATTATTAGGTACTTTATTCAGGATGGTAATCATGCTTTTCCACACCACACGCGGTTTTCTTTGTCTCCCTCTGACTGCTAATTGGGTGACTCGGTAGAATATTTTCATTATTAATACTTGCCTATTGTGACACATCTTATGTATAGTTAAAACTTAATTCAGTCATCCATGGTGCATCACATTTTCTTCTTTACTTGGGATGCAGGCAGTCCATGCTGAGGTGTTTCTTATCTCTTGTTGGATTATTGCTGTTTTCACCTCAGTAGTCTCCCTGCAAAGAGAATTACCAAAGTTTTCACATGACGTCTAAACTGGCCAGTCTACAGTGGTTTCTTTTTTCATTTCAGAATCCTTTTTAAAAACATTACTACTTACTTCCCAAATTTGAAATTAAGAACATGAATATGTCTCCAAAGATGAAGAAAGTAGAGGAATTTTTGGGCAACTGGTCGTGTAATTTAATGCCCATTAAATCTGCTGTGGTGGTTTAAGGCTATAGGCAGTTGAGATCTTCTTACGGTACCCTTAGAACATAAGAAATATGACAAATAAGAGGAGAGCATTAGTCCATCAAGCTAATTTGTTTAGCTATCAGTTAAAGATGTCCCAGTACCTTATTCTGATACTTCTTAAAGGTTTGTAAGGTTTCTGCCTCAACTACATGTTCATAGTTTGTTCTAAATTCCCACAGCTCTTTTAGTAAAGAAGAGCTTCCTGGTTTTAGTTCAAAATGCCCATAACTTCCAGTGTGTGATTTACTGTTAAGCTGAAAGAATTCGGCTGGATCAACTTCATCATTGCTTTTTAGAAATTTAAAGACCTGGATTAGGTTACCATGCAGTCTGATCTACTTGAGACTAAACAGGTTCCATTCTCTAAGTCTGTCAGAGTCCTTAAGTCCTGGGATACACTTGGTTGCTTGCATCTGAAAACCAAATTTCTAATATGCAGTAAAATTAACTTAATTGGATTTAACCCCAGATTCCTGATTTGTAAACCTAGTGGTTACTCCAAAGCTATCCATGGCTCACTTCTCACTTTTATTTTGCTAGCTCTCTGAAACTGTCTTCCTCCACCAGTCCAGGAAGCATACATAGTCCTAACAGTCCAACTAAACAACGGTTTCTTCACCTTTGCATTCTGAGGCAGGGATTGTAAAAGTTAAGACCTTCTAGCTGTTGCTGATTGGACTGATGTTTTATTGCACTGAGTCCGAGAATGTGGAGGCCAGGGCAACACCTTGAACTCTTTATCATGTTCCTTAAATCATTCCTGAAAAAAATCTGTGCAGTGTGGCAGGGCACATTATGCTTCTGAAAGGTACCATTTCAATCTTGGTATACTTTTGTCATGAAGGGGTTGACCTGGTTTACACTGATTTTTAGGTAGGTGATACACTTTAGGTTAAGGTCCACATCAGTGTCTAGACCTAGGGTTTCTCAGTGGAACATTGCCCAAAGCATAAAACCCCCTCCACCAGCTTGTCTTCTTTCCATAGTGCATCCAGGGGTCATCTTTAACGACACAAATACCGGACATCCACATACTGCAACAGAAAATGGGATTTTTTGATCCAGATGATCATTTTCCATTGATCCAAATTCCAGTTCCAACACTTGCATGTCCACTGTAGGTGTTTTTCACAGTGGACAGGGTTAGCATGAGCACTCTGACAGGCCATACACAACAGGTTGCGATGCACTGGGTGTTGTGACAGATTACTTTCATGACCATCATTAAAATTGTGTTCAGTTTGGGCCAAAGTAGTCCATCTATTGTATAATACCAGATAGATAACCTTCGCTGACTTCTCACATTGATGAATCTTCACCACCCAAATCCCAATCCGTGGTTCATGGCTAAGACAACATTTTAACAGGATTCCACTTCTGCTGCCAATTTATTAACACAGATACTTATTTCACTTAGTATTTAAAATGAAACAAAAGACAGGGAAATGAGTGTTGTGGTCCTTTAGGATACCCTGTTTAATTTCAATGTCTGAGGACAAAATAAGGAAGAAAAATAGTGTGGAAAACAGGATAGGAATTTCACCATGGTTTAACTAATAATAACAAAAAACACTTAAGAGGCTCTGAGCTTCATTTTCCTCCAAAGGTGGTTCTTGAATGAATGCTGATTTCCAGTTAGAGTTTTGATTAAATATCACTCTGCCCAGAAAGGGCATTGTCTTGGCTGGCAGGGAAATGACCTCAGTGGGTTTTTCTACATTGCTAAAGAGGTACACAGACCGAAAGTCAGAGGCGGTATGACACTTAATTCCAACCCCGTATTTGTCCAGCACAGACAGTATGCTGAAGCAGTAATTAATCTTTACTGTAACTTTCAAAATAAGTCTATATTCAAATTACTAAACTTAAATCATTTCAGACACACTTTTTCTGATTAAATTCTAAAGAACTGTCTTGTAAATTACTGTAAGTTTCACATACATGAATTTCGTAACAGTGATTCTCGTATTACACCGTTATTGAGAAGCAGGCACACTAGACAAGTAAACACTCAGCAGTCTTGACTGCAGGCACATATTTCGTCTGTTTCCTCTTTATGAATGTCATCATCGGGTCCCCCTCTGGTTAAATAAAGACCTCGCAGTGAACACTGACAAGAACAAGCAATCAAAGCCAACAGCCATGGGCATAGCTTCTCATAGCATGTCTGACAGCGTGCAGTTTTATTTATTTTGTTTATTATAGTTGAGTAATTTCTTTTCCCGGCTGCTTCAGGGAGTGTATCGTCACAACTCCCCTGTGTGTTGAAAACATATTTACATTTTCTATTTTCTTCATTTCCTCTTTAGTGGGAGAGGCTTGTCTTTAAAACCTTTTGCCTACATTTTTTTTGCCCTAACAACAGACACAAATGGTGAACTGTGATTGGTGAGGCATTTATTGGCTGTACCACAGAAAAGCAGGAAGAGCAGCTTCCAAAGTCGGATAAACAAAAACTCTGTTGCCAGGTAATTGTATCTTAAACCTGACCCTGTGTGCCTGCCTAAAATGTATCATACTTAGCCCGAGGATAGAGGCATAACCAAATAGCAGGGCCTACACCTCATAACAATTACTCTATTATTATCTCAGGGGGTACATAATGTGCCCGTCAATGTACTGGGTGTCCATCTGAAACAGCAGTTTTACTTTAAACTTCACTGTGCGCTGTCATTGGCCAGGTCAGTAAGGTTAGGCCAACCCTTTGGATTTTATCATTCATTTGTTTTAGACTTGAATGTTTATCCAGATGTTCAGCTGAACCCACAAGGTAGTAAGTCTTTATCTCAAACAATCTTGTTGTTAAATCTTGGCTAATATTTATACTATTCATCGATTGTCCTAAATTTTTTCCAAAATAGAGTCCAGTCCTGAAGGGGATTCTATCTTATTATTGAATACATCCATTCGAACACTCGCTCAAATCGAAGCAATTTACAAGAGCTAATTAATGCCACATGCATGTATTTTAGGTATAAAGCAAAAAAAAAAAATGAAGACAAGCAAAGTGACATGGAAACAGGAGGCAGAGATGATTCCTGGCATGAGCATGTTGTTGTCAGGACAGGCTTGTACTCCCTGTGACCTCAAACTGAATAATAGATGGATGGGCATTAAAGAATTATAATCTGAGACAGATCAAAAGCAGTACGGAATGGGATAATCGGCAAATTGCAAATGATTTCCTACAGAAAATTTAAAAAAGCAGAATATGAACAGACTAGGCCATAAATAAATACAAGTACAGTATATACCTTTTGGTAAGTAAACTCTGAATACAAAGAAATTTATTTAGTATCAATTCAGCTCTTACTAATAGACTGGCTGTGGTTAAAATTATGGCCTTCCAGAACTGAGATCAGAGCAGTAGATATTGAAAGTAGGGCTAATGTGAATTAAATAAGCATTTAATGCACAGTTCTTGAACTGTATCAGAATATTGTAATTCTTTAATTCAATTTGGACAATCTGGGCACCTTCCATAAAGCATGGGTAAAGACAAGGTAAAGTGTTAGGTCTATTTTGCTTGTTTTGAAGAGCACATTTTACTGTCCTTGATGGTATTTTGCACAGTCTGAAGACCACTGAAAACATAATCCCGTGGCAGAGTGGCTAGAACACAAAAGTTTATTCCTGGTCCAATCGCTGTCTCTGAGAAGTCTGAACATTCTCCTTGTGTTCATGCGGGTATCCTAAAGTTGTCAGGGTAGTGTGTAGTTCATGTTTTTAAACTGACCTGGTCTGGATGTGTGAGACCTGAGGTGGACTAAGTCCGCATTGAGGGCTGTTTCCGGTGTTTGATGCTTCTAGGACAGATTCCAGCTCCATGTCACACAGTAATGTGAAAAGCAGATTTAGAAATTGGATGGAAGGATGGAATCACATATGTGAGGACACCAGTGGAAATTAAGGAAAGCCAGAAAGCCCTTCTTTACGCGAAACATTATGGGAATCTGGAACAAACTACCGAGCCATGGAGTTGAAGAAGAAACCTTGACAACCTTTAAAAAGTATCTGGATGAGATATTGGGACAGCTAAACAAAACAAGCTTGATGGTCTGAATAATCTCCTCTCGTTTGTCAAATCTCTTATGTTCTCATTTATTTATGACTGAGGGTTTATATTTGCAACTAAAAATGAAAAATGGATCGTAACTGTGTAGCATTTTGCAAGTAACCTCTGATATTTTTCTTAAGACAGCTGGAAGAACAAACTGAAAATACAAGTAGGCTCATCAAATGGATACTTATAGGACTGAAAGACCAGCCTGTTAGGAAGAGCTGAAACGTACGTTGGAAAGCCAGTTTCTTCAAACCATTTGTCATAAAGTTATTAGCAAGGAATTACAGTAACTCTCCTTTTTATGACTTGCTGTTTGTTTAAGACAGTATTCGTCTTTAGAAACAACTTAAAGTTTTGAATTAATATTCATCCTTCACTTGCTTTCACAATGACAACAAAGTTTTAAATAATTATATAATTCAGGGGTTCTCAAACTCGGTCCTGGGGACCCCCTGTGGCTGCAGGTTTTTGTACCAACCAGCTTCTGTCTTCAACTGCACTCCTGGGCTAATTAAGTGAACTGTTATTTGTTTTGGGTACAATATAGAAATTAGAAACCTTAGTTTGGCAAAAAAAATATATATATATTAAAATCTACTAAGCAGTTATATTAGAATAATGCATATATTCATCTTGATTTCATTCTACTTTTCCAGGCGTTCTAATTGTTTAATTAATCCATTATTTACTAATTAGTGGTTCTGATGCTAAAGTAGTTGCAGCCTTTCATGATTCTGTGTTGTTTGCCTGGGTGTCTGCTCTACTAGTTTTTAATTATCATTATTAAGATACAATGAAGGGAGCAAACAGAGAAAGGGCAAAATATAATGAAATCAACAAAAGAAAGCATTTAAATCTAGCAAAAATAGAAATATTTCTCAATGTCTTATAAATGTAAAAATCATGCTGCTGCACTTATATATATAAATATATATATATTATATATATATAATTATATTAATTATACTGTATAATATGTCAGCAGCATTTTGCAAATAACAATTTTTTGATTTTTACATTTTTTTAAAGTCATCAATACAAGTTCAAATTTTAAAAAAAGTTTCATCCTGGCCCCTTAGTGTAACATAATAACAAAACATAAAATCCTTAACTTCTTATTATCTTAAAATCATTACCCAAATTATTGATCTTGAATATAAATACAGGCACTTTTCTTTCTTTCCAAAGGCTCTGCACAATCGGACAGATCTCTTAGCAAGTCAAAACAAAAGATAATTATTAACAGAGTCAGCAGATAATCGTGCTTTAATCCTATTTTGTACTTTATAAGCTTTCTTTTAAGGAAGTGAACCTTCCTAGATTTTTTTGCTTATTCTTGAAAGCCTACATAAAGAAGTGCTGCTTCAAAAATAAATCACAACAGCAATCTGGCACATTTGCCCTGACCATCGAAGCTGGCTGTGGTTGTTTTCCAAAAGGATTCCTAACCTTTCACCTACTTGTTACAAGCTCAGTCCCAATGCTGTTTACTAAAACCCCACCTATAGATATGAGATGAACTTTCTATGAAACTCTGTACAGACTTGTTTTCTTTTTATAGTCATTTTATTGTAATTTTTCATTTGTTCAGTTTTACTATTTACTTCAAGGTACTTTGCCAAAAAAAAAGTACATTCTGTACATTGCGTGCTGCTCCCAGCTGATGGTCTTAAGAAAGCAGTAGAGCACATGCCTAAGATTAGAGGGATTCTTGCCTGACACATCTCATGTGTGGATTCATGCACAGTGTTTATTCATTCAAAAAATCTATTGCTTCAGTATATGGCTAGTGTTAAAATTATGTGAATTTAATATAATTTTGAAAAAATCTAAATAGCTAAAGCCTTTTTTGTATGAAGTGGCAAACAAAGAAACAGAAAATTAATTAGAAATTAGGCAGGCAACACCCATCATGAACACATACTATCATTACTCTCAGAGGCTGGCACAGCGTATGATTTGTTGGGGAGCAAGTAATTCATTGTAAAACCCCAAGGCTGCAGATTCACAATTTGGCTCTATATTGCTGTTTGATAGTAACAAGTCACTTGACCCCTGTCTGCTTAACTTTTCATTTAAAATCTAGATTGAAGAGGAAGGACATCCCTGTAATGAGCTCAGCCAAATGCATTTATGTCTTATGTTGTTTATTCATTTGCTTTGCTGTTTTCACTTCGGCAGCAGCACTGGTACTGCAGCCACTGAATGGACATTGGAGGAGGTGAAAATCTAACAGTGTGTTTTCCAAAGTGGAATGCGCTAACCAAACATTTTCTGACCAACTTAATCCAACAAAGGGGCCAAAGCAAAAACCAGCTGTGGATTGGGAACCAGTCTATCTCAAAGCTCACACATTCACATGACCTACATGGGACAAATTTAGAACTTCTCTTAACTTAACATGCATGTCAATGTAATGTGGGAGGAAAACCAATGTATATATGCATTGTGGAGGGTGATTGGTATCCTTACCCAGCCAGTATTGCCCAGAACGTGGAAGGACCAGGGGAGAGAGTATTTGTGGGACAATTTCTCCACTGGGCCAAATGAGGGCAGCCCCCTTGGTTTCCAGTGGGGCCACAGGTTATGAGCATGGGAGTTCAACCCTGTTGAAACCTGTGGCAACCTCCAAAGGGGCGCATGGACCTTTTCAGGGCCTTATTTGGCCACACTTCCATCAGAAGAAGATCGTTACGCACCTTCCAGGTGCCCTATAAAAAGGGGCCAGTCCCACCATTCAGGGGCCAGAGTTGGGAGGAAGGAGTGGACAAAGCTGAGGAAGAGTGGAGGCGGCAGGACTGGCGGCAAGAAAGGGCATGGACTGTGTATTGCGGTGTTGGTGATTGGAGCTCAAACTGTAAATAAACATAGGTGTTGAGTTGAACCGGTGTCCTGCCTGTCTGTGTTGGGGGGTTAGGGCGTACTAGTCGCTTACAGTATACATTCATATATTACCAGACTTGCTCCAGAGAAAACTGTCAAGTACTTCAGTATAGATTTCTGTGATATAGAATATGGCTATTTTGGGGTGATGCAAGCATTTTGGCATGGTTTTGAGCATAAAAGTTGTTTATATGTGTATGTAGTATTACTATCTATATCTATATATATATATATATATATATATATATCCATTTATTTATATCTATATATAATATATGTCTTTGTATATACTATATATACTGTATATACACACATTAACAACACAAAGAGAGCATGATATATAAAAAATATTTTCTTTATTAACTAAAATAAACAGGAGAAGCAAAAAAACTAAAAAAAAAAAAAAAAGCTTTTTGTTTCTTTTGACTTAATGAGTTTTGAATTCCTGGCTAACAGTTGGCATATTGCTTTCACTTACCAAACCTACTCTATACCTGACTCCACTTTTACTCGAGGCAGCTATAAACAAGTTCCTGGGGTCACTTCTGTCCATGACCCAGTATTACCTGGACTCCTACTTCTTACTGCCTAGTCCTTCTACAGCCACAGTGATACCAGACTTGAGTTCCCACTAGTGGCATTTTGTGTACCTGCATCTTTTAAGAGACCCACACCACCAGGGCAGTATTCTTAAAGCACTTAGCCTTATTTAAAATGGCAACCCAGCTGCTGCTTTTAGATCTCCTGGGGCTTCTCATACATACGTAGGTAATTCTGTTCCCTGGCAGTGCCCTTCCTCCTGTATATAATATGTCCCTGCCAGTATCTGCTTCCCTTTCTTTCTTGGGACCTTCCTTTGCACTATTCCAGCCCTGAGCCTGCATTTCCTGCTTGTCATTTCCTGTACCTGTACATGTAAATAATATGTGGGGTTATCATAAGCGTATGAGCCTCAAACTGACAGTGATTTTCTATAAGACTGATTTTGTAATTGGCTAAAGATTCATGCCTGTGTGCATAAACATGTGATAAACCTCTTTTTAAAAATATGATATAACAGCTAATAATACATTGCTATATACAGTATAACTTTTTTTCGGCAATGCAAATTTCGGGAAATAAATAAGATTTCATTTAATAACTGAAGTCAAGTCACTTTATTGTCACATCACTTAACACAAATGTAGAGGTAAGTGAAAAACTTGTGGGCAAGGTCCTCAGAAGTTTTAAATGTACTTTATTAATAAAGTATCTATCTATCTATCTATCTATCTATCTATCTATCTATCTATCTATCTATCTATCTATCTAAACCTTCTCAGTTTTAATAACCCACAAAACTCTCCCATAATAGTCTGAGCCAGATGTCAGTCACTCATATGCTACTGATGAACTTTACAAATACTATTCCAAAAACATTTAAAGATAAAAAAAATCTAAATATAATTAATAAAACTAATAAAGGGTGCCCTATAATGTACACTATAACTAATAATTGACTTCTTCTATTTAAAGTTCACTTTTATGTGGAAATTTGTTTTTTGCACTCACAGAGTGCATATGAATGACAACACCCAAATGGACTGGAACCACGACTGTCAGGAAATGGTTGTGCTTTCTACCATGAGCTGAATTAGGTGGGTTTGAAAAAACAATGTCATGAAAGGGTACATATAACAAAAAAAGCTTTGATATTTGAACAGTTTAAAATTCCAGGACTCAGTAAGCTAGATAGGTCACGAGTACTACTGGTTAAGTAGGAATGTTTGCTATCTGTTGACAGGCCTTCTGGTCCCTGATAATATAGTGTCACATGTAACCCCCTTCAGAAGATCAAAGCATATAGTCTGGAAAAAAACATCTGTGAAAAACCAAAACTGACACCCAGATGAAAGTGTGACTTTGCAACCCACCACAGTGACTCTAGATACAAACCACAGGCAACCACAAATGTAATTATTTAAAAGCCACTAAAACTGGTGCATTTAAAAGTAAATAAATCTAAAGACAAAACAGAATTACAGACAGTGTTTGCAATTTAGTAAAATCATGTTTTTTCTCCATAGCGTTATGTAAAGTTGCTTTGCTCTCTCCATTTTAAAAAGGAAAAAAAAATCCATTCACCAAACAAAAATCAAAACTCAGATTAATTGACAAAAAATCTTCTGCCAGAAAGCCTTCTGTTCCTCCTTACATTTGCTGATTACACTTTTCTACTAGAGTTTCACTAGATGAAGGAGTTCATGCCAGCATCATCCAACACAAGAATGAATCAACCAGTTCACACTCACGCACACGCACATATATCAGATCAATATGGACTCACTATTTAATTTAATGTGTCCGTGTTTTGAATACTCAAGGAATCTGGATTACTGTAAACTTGGGAAACTCATACTGACACAAGGAGAACATGTGAACTACACACTGATCTCAGGTCCTTGGAGCTTTGAGACAGCAGCACTGAACTCCAAATCTTCATGATTAAAAACTTGAACGGAAGCTGGATCAGGCCATGCAGCAAAAGCATTTTCACAAATGTCACATAACTTAACAATCTCAAACCCAATTTAGGGTCACATTGGGGCACAGTTTAACACAGTAGCTCTGGGAATAAGTCAGAAAACATGGCTGGACAGGGCATCAGTGCCAACTCACACAGATAACAGGCCTGTTTAGAGTCACCTATTAATCGAACACCACATCTTTAGTGTTGTTGTTAGAAATCCACTACAGACCTAAAAAAAATGTACAAAAAACGCAGACTACAACAGAGCATGAGATACTAAATCAGGATGCTAAATCCATGAGGTAGCAGTCCATCACCTTACTGCCTTAATTTTGATATATGAAGACCAATTACATATTTGAATATAATTTTATATTGATATTGATACAAAGCAAAAAAATTATCTCCCAAAAATTATTTACATGATGATGTAATTAAAATAATTCAGCAAAACAAAGTAACAAAGTATCAGTGACAGAGAGTGTATTAATACCAGACTTCAATATTTTTGTGGTTTAGTGTAAACGTCTTTTTTTTCTGAAACATTATATAAGATAATGTATGAATTCTTATAATAAAATTCTCACATTCTAGTGATATATGCCTAAATATCGTTTTGCTATCACAACATAAATATTATTTGGATTTCTAACTAGCAAGCAAGCCAGATACATATATTTGTTTATAGATCATAAAAAAGATGTTAGGCTATAGTGGGTTGGAAAATAACTGACTGACTAAAAAAGATGGCCGTTTCATTGAGAATTACCCCTGGAAGTCTTCCCGGTATCCGTCAGTAAGGGCGCGCACATAAAGGCGACCTTCAAAAGGGCGACCTCAATTGGGCGCGGCGAATAAAAGCGCACATAAATAAAAGCGATCTTCAAAAGGGCGACCTCAATTGAGCGCCGAATAAAGGCACACGCAAATAAAGGCGAGCTTCAAAAGGACGACCTCAATTGAGCGCCGAATAAATGCGCGCGCAAATAAAGGAGTGCTTCAAAAGGGTGACGTCAATTGGGTGCAGCGAATAAAGGCAAACGCAACAAAATTACAGAAAATTTATTAGATAAAGGCAATGATTGAACGTATAAAAAGGTGAAAGCAAGAATATTAAAACATCCAATTAATTAATGCATGAACTTCTAACGAACTACTTCTAACGAACTATTTCTAAAGCTCTCTATATTTCGTTGTTTTCAAAATTACAGAAAATTCGATTAAGTCAATGACTGAACATATTTCGTTGTTTTCAAAATTACAGAAAATTAGATTAAGGCAATGACTGAATGTATAAAAAGGTGAAAGCAAGTTACACTTGAAGCTGTAGATTATGTGCAATGCCACGTAGATATTCGAGATGCGGTCTATTAGCATAATCAAGGACAATTCATTTAATTCGCTCTGAAGGTCATCCTTTTGAAGCACTCCTTTATTTGCGCGCGCATTTATTCGGCGCTCAATTGAGGTCGTCCTTTTGAAGCTCGCCTTTATTTACGCGTGCCTTTATTCGGTGCTCAATTGAGGTCGCCCTTTTCAAGATCGCTTTTATTTATGTGCGCTTTTATTCTCCGCGCCCAATTGAGGTCGCCCTTTTGAAGGTCGCCTTTTTGTGCGCACCCTTATAGAATAGAACCGTCTTCCCATTGTACCAACTGTAAGTGAAGCACTTGATCCCATAAATTTTGTGGATTCTTCACTTACATTCTATTTATTCTTTAATTACACTGGGCTACAATATGAAAAGAAGTGAGATTTGAGCTCACAGAAGAAAAATGTCATTCGGTCTACACTCTGAGAGCACAGAGTGTAAAGAGTGCACAGAACTGCCAACGTGAATTTTTACACACAAGTTTACCTTATGTTCTTTAGCAGACATATGTGGAGCTAGAAATCTCATGACATGTCCAGAAAGCATTGAACAGAACGTTCTTTTGTGGAAGTAACCCCAGAGAAAGACATGAATAGTTTAATCAGTCAGTCTTCATTCAGTCACGGATGAGTACATGGATTCCACGTTGCAAGGCAGAAGAACAAAGTTCCCCTGTTTCAATCGGCTTTTAATATTCATTTCCTCTCTCCCCCTTACTCATGAAACAGCATCTAAGCATTTCATCTTATATTACGCAAATCGGCAAACAGTTTCGTTTTTGTGTACGTATCAAGAGGGGCCCCAAATGAGGAAAAGTCATCGTTCCTATGTCTAATGGATGCTTGCTAAATAAAGAAGTTGTCCTCGGTCAGCTTATTTCAACCTGTCTTATGACAGACGTCTGTATGAATAACCTGCTTTTAAAGCAAAACAGCTTTTAACCCTTTAGTAGCTTGCAACAGTTACATTTTCTTTCACACTTTCTTAATTAATTTTGTAGTAAAATTTTTCAAATAAATATTGTAACGTGTACTGGAAAATAGTGAGATTGAATCCTGCCTAATGAGAAATTCAATTAATTAGAACCCAAGGAGGAAAAATAAAAGATAAACTGGTGTAAGTCATAAAAAATATAGCAATACAAACAAACCATCTAATATATTTTTTATTTCTCCGCCACATTTTAGACATCAAGTTTTATTTCATAAAATCTCATATCTTCATAAAGTTAAAAAACTCAAAATAACATGTAAACAATGGGTGAAAAACCCAGACAGAAACTGGTCAAAGAAATGGAACTCCAGTATTTTAGAAGGGTTTTGATGAAAAATGCATGTTTTTCCTTCAGGTGCCATATATTGCATTTGGAGAAACCTGCCTCCACAAGTTTCATAATTAAAATGTCTCTAAGTAAAACATTAGGCACGTGTATAATTAAACATGGACTGGTGCTTAAAATTCAAGCCCAGTCTTTACAGACGCCCCTGTCCTTTGATGTACACAGCATTATTTATTGAGTTTAAGCATCATTTACTATTGTAAGGGACAGGCGTTACCAAAATGTCAGCTACTGGTGCAAAACTAAACTAAACTCAATCTCAAATAAGATCGATGAACTGGCTGCGCTGGTGAAAAATGTAAGGACCTACAGAGAATGCAGTTTGTTGTGTTTCTGCGAAACGTGGCTAAATAACACCATCCCAGATGCCAACGTGGAGCTACCCGGGTTTAGCACAGTTAGAGCGGACAGAGATGCAAGTACCTGTGGTAAGCACAAAGGAGGAGGACTCGCTCTCTATGTTAATACACGGTGGTGTCACTCTGGACATGTTAACGTCAAAATCTCCACTTGCTGCAGGGATATCGAACTGTTGGCCGTAAGTTTACGTCCCTACTATTTGCCCAGAGAGTTTGGACATGTCATTGTTGTTATTGTATACATTCCTCCTCGGGCAGACGTGGAGTCAGCGAGTGACATCATCCATTCCGCTGTTGCTAAGTTACAAACGCAGCACCCCGAGGCACTTGTGCTAATCGCTGGAGACTTTAACCATGTGACGCTGGACAAAACATTGCCTGCATTCTCCCAGTATGTGGACTGTAACACCCGGGGAAATAAGACTATTGATTTACTGTATGCAAACGTTAAAGACGCATACAGCGCCACCCCGCTGCCTGCGCTTGGGAAAGGAGATCATAACCTGGTTCAGCTTCAGCCTCACTATAAACCAAAAGTTAGAGTCCTACCTGTAACCACACGATCATTCAGGAAGTGGACCCCGGAGGCTGAGAATACTCTGAGAGAACTTTTTGGAACTACAGACTGGGATATCCTGCAGGGATCTCATAATGAGAACATTGAGGAAGTTGTTGACTGCACTACTGACTACATCAACTTCTGTATGGACATTGTAGTTCCTGTAAGAACAGTACGCTGCTATGCTAACAACAAGCCATGGATTACAAGTAACATCAAGGGCCTTTTGAATCAGAAGAAAAGGGCTTTTAAAGACGGTGATCAGCATGAGCTCAAGCGCGTGCAGAAGGAACTCCGAGTCCAACTCAGGGCGGCGAAGGAGCAGTACAGGAGAAAGCTGGAGCAGAAGTTGCAGAATAACAGCATGAAGGAAGTGTGGGATGGGATGAAGATCATCACTGGCTGCAGCTCGAAGCGGGGTACCACCATTGAGAGAGACGTGAAGAGAGCAAACCAAATGAACAACTTTTTTAACAGGTTTGACCACCCTAACCCACTCTCACTCTCACCTCGGAGTACTGCACCCTCCACACATCCTTCTGCTGATACCAGCATAGGAAAAACATCCCCACCCATAATAACAACAGCACAAGTGAGCAGAGAGCTGAGGAGACTTCGTGCCAGCAAAGCAGCGGGTCCAGATGGAGTATCGCCACGACTGCTGAAGGTCTGTGCATCGGAGCTGGGGGGTCCTCTACAGCGCATCTTCAACCTGAGCCTGGAACAGGGGAGAGTCCCGAGGCTTTGGAAAACATCTTGTATCACCCCAGTCCCAAAGGTATCACGTCCTAGTGAGCTGAATGACTTTCGGCCTGTTGCTCTGACATCACATGTGATGAAGACCATGGAGAGGCTGCTGCTTCACCACCTTAGGCCACAGGTTCAACACGCCCTTGACCCTCTGCAGTTTGCATATCAGGAGAAGGTGGGAGCGGAAGATGCCATCATCTATATGCTACACCGATCCCTCTCTCACTTGGACAGAGGCAGTGGTGCTGTAAGAATTATGTTTCTAGACTTCTCTAGCGCCTTCAACACAATCCAACCTCTGCTCCTTAGGGACAAGCTGACAGAGATGGGATTAGATTCATACCTAGTGGCATGGATCGTGGACTATCTTAAAGACAGACCTCAGTATGTGCGTCTTGGGAACTGCACATCTGACATTGTGGTCAGCAACACAGGAGCGCCACAAGGGACTGTACTTTCTCCGGTCCTGTTCAGCCTATATACATCGGACTTCCAATACAACTCGGAGTCCTGCCATGTGCAAAAGTTCGCTGATGACACTGCTATCGTGGGCTGTATCAGGAATGGGCTGGAGGAGGAGTATAGGGACCTAATCAATGACTTTGTTAAATGGTCCGACTCAAACCACCTACACCTGAACACCAGCAAAACCAAGGAGCTGGTGGTGGATTTTAGGAGGCCCAGACCCCTCATAGACCCAGTGATCATCAAAGGTGACTGTGTGCAGATGGTGCAGACCTATAAATATCTGGGAGTGCAGCTGGATGATAAATTAGACTGGACTGCCAATACTGATGCGCTGTGCAAGAAAGGACAAAGCCGGTTATACTTCCTTAGAAGGCTGGCTTCCTTCAACATCTGCAATAACATGCTGCAGATGTTCTATCAAACAGTTGTGGCGAGCGCCCTCTTCTACGCAGTGGTGTGCTGGGGAGGCAGCATTAAGAGGAAAGACGCCTCACGCCTGGACAAACTGGTGAGGAAGGCAGTCTCTATTGTTGGCATGGAGCTGGACAGTTTAACATCTGTTGCAGAGCGAAAGGCGCTCAGAAGGCTCCTATCAATTATGGAGAATCCACTGCATCCACTAAATAATGTCATCTCCAGACAGAGGAGCAGCTTCAGCGACAGACTGCTGTCACTGTCCTGCTCCACAGACAGATTGAGGAGATCGTTCCTCCCCCAAACTATGCGACTCTTTAATTCCACCAGGGGGGGTAAACGTTAACATTTAACATTATACATAGTTACTGTCTGTTTTTTTCACCTGTATTATTATCATTCTTTAATTTAATATTATTTATTGTATCAGTATGCTGCTGCTGAAGAATGTGAATTTCCCATTGGGATTAATAAAGTATCTATCTATCTATCTATCTATCTATCTATCTATCTATCTATCTATCTATCTATCTATCTATCTATCTATCTAAAACAAAATAAGTTCAAAGCCTGCTGAATGATTTTAGGTGCTTAGTGTAAGTAGTGACTCTGTGCAAGTTTTAAATAGTTACATTATATTACAGGGACAGTTGCTTCCTAGATAATAAGCATGTTTAATTTTACTAAACATTCAAACTAATAATGATTTATTTACATTTTACTTTCAGCCCTTTAAATCATTTTATCTAATTTATGAATTTCAAGCTCTAATGCTAATGGAATATGCTGATAGCCTTGTGATGCTTAATACATTTCTAAACAAAAACAAAATGATTTCTTGAGAAACATATTTACTTCAAAAGAAATGAACTTCCTCAAAGAATGCTGGAAAGATTTAAATTAAGAACTTTTAAACTGTGTACTTTTTGGTGTACGCGTGACAAAGATGAGTTTCAAAGAAGCGTATAACTTAGTTTGACGAAAGCCCTAATTACTCATGCTATTGGAGTCATCCAGAAAACTCTTTTTTTGTTTTCCTCAAATGCAAAGCATGAGCTCAAAGTATTTCAATTTATTTTAAAAAATCCTGGCTTATGTGTGGTCCTAATTTGTAGAGTTATATGAAACAACAATTTGAACGCATGACTAAAATTACTACTTAATTGCAAGAGGATAGTTCTTCCTATAAGGAAAATGCAGACATTTGTGTATTTAAGGGAATAATGGGATTTCAATTAAGTCTGAGTCACATGCTTTCAAATGCTTTTTAAATATTTACCACATGAACTAAACATAAAATAGTGATTATAATGCATTATGAGGAAAATGTAAGGATTTTTGAAACCTTCATATCTCTATTCAGCAGAGCGTTACAATTCATAATGGAATACCAGGCACTTGTTGGGCACACACTGACCCCGACTCACACCAAGCCAATTTGCCATTTAGCCTAACTCTGTCTTTGAATTGTGGGAAGAAATATCAATTTCACCAATGGAAGCTCAATGGACAAGAGGAGAACAAACAAATGCCACACAGAAAACACCCTAGCAAAGAATAAAATAAAAGAATAAGAATAAAAGGTGCCCAAGTGCTTTACAATGACAATTGTACTCATTGCACCATAGTGTCACCCATCCCAAAATATATCCAATAAGGAAAAAAAGAAAAGATAATATCAATTAAAAATAAGCACCAAACTCAAATTTAAAATGCCATGTTCCGTCAGCTGGACACATAACTAAAAACCTATAAAATTTTCATTTTCCCAACAAAGTCTTGTTTCTCACCTCCTGTTCGCTGTCTCTGCAGTCTTCCTGACAGTGAGTATTTGGCCTCATATAACCACAGCTCTAGACCAAATTGTCATTGTAATTTTTACTTAATTCTAAATTTAAGCCATGGAAAAAACTCTGAATCACTTTCAACTTAAGGGGACTGCCTTTGCTTACCAGACCACAGAGCTCTGTGGTGAGTTCTGTTTGTCATTATAAATCATGAACAGATTTTGACAACCTCATAGCATCTCTGTCAACACAGTGTGATACCAAGCATGACAAAATGTACACCTTGATAAATATATTTCTAACTGAATACAGAGGAAGGATAAACAAGAGAACAAAACAAAACAGAGTTTTTTTGCTTACTCTTTCAGGTGCCTAAATGAAGTACAACACAACACACTTCCTTCTTCACCTCATATAATTCTTTTTCTCATTTTCAGGACTCTCTTCATTTCACCAATGAATCCTTGCCCAGCTCACTTCCAAAGTCAATTAGCCCTGGCCCAGATGTAGCTTTAAGCTTCACCCTAGGGTGACATTTGCCAAGCTCAGGAATAATATCTACTACAGGGACACTAGGCTACCACGTCATCTAGCTAGCCTGAGGCTTATGTTGGCTTTAAAGGCCCAGGTCTGCAGAGCAGCTGTTTCTTATAGTGACAGTCCTATTCCTTATGTTTTCTTCAGAAATCTTGGGCCCTCTAGCAGCCATGATGCTCTCATCTTTCCTTTTTGGCCTCATTATTTTTTTTTCTTTGGGGTCCAGCATCCCTCACCATTGCTGGGTTGCTTGCATTGAAGAACCCTGGGTGACTACATCATGAATCCAACCTGGTGCCCCTGTCTAATGCTCTTCCTAAGCCCACAGCACATATGCAGGGCTTATCGCTTCTTGGCTGTTCCTGCATTCTCACAATGGTAAGCTGGACAACGCATGATGCCATTGTGTCTCTCTTTGTTCCTTTCTCCATCCTGGAGATTTTCCAGAATGCAACTTTTCCCAATTTGGCAAACTGGTTGTGATCTTGCCACTGGCAACATCTTTCCAGCCAGACACAACAATACACTGCACATAGCAATACTACAGGCAAGTCAGAACAAAGACCACATGCTGTAAATTCTCTGAATTCTGTTATTGGTATAGCACTTTGAAAAACAAATACTAATGTAGATGTCCCAGATGACGAGTGGGTGTCCCACCTTGGATGGAGGCGAATTCCTTACCCAGCCAGGATGCCATATCAGAAGGATAGGGATAATACCTAGCCGGGACACCTTATGATTCCCCTCCTTATTGGTATACCCAAAGATGTGAGGAACCAGCAGGGGAGCATCCCTCACCATTCTAGGTGGCAATATCTCTCATGTAAGGTGCCTGTCTGGTAACCCGCAGGGCTGCATGGGAGATGGAGTCCAGAAGTGCAGTCCTGTAGGATTCCCTGACTGATGGTAAAGGGCACTGCCAGAGGAGGATCTCCCTGGCTTTCTTGTAGCCTGGAAGCTATTCCAACTGGCTGTGTAATGTCATCAGAAGTACTCCCAGGCTCACCTTAAACGTTGCCTGCTTCGATAGTTCTTGAAGTCAGAGTAGGGAGGAGGGGGATGACGCTTGTTAGAGGAGAAGTCGAGGTGGAAGGAGAAAAAGAGAAGAAAAGAGTGGTGGGCTTTATTATCAGTACTGATTGTTTCCCACTAATGCACAGTACAAAAGCACCAATTTGGGAAGTGTTTCTCACAGAATAAAGTGCTTCTTAAGAATGTCAGTTAAGGAACATCAAAAGGATGGGGTGGATTTTAGGTGTGAATTTGTGAGAGGTGTTCCAGTAAAGGAGTTAGTACAAGGTTTTTATTGCTTCTTCTGTTAAAAATTTTTAGTGTGGCCAGTAGTTTGGGCTCTCTTCCCCAATGCAGTTTTGAACCAACTGGTGGTGTCAGTTACTAAACTTGAGCAAGCCAAGTCTGGTACGCTTAAATATGCCAGGAGCTCCAATTTACAACCCACAATATTTTATGTTTCAATATTAGAAGCAAGTCAAGCTGCCGTTCCAGCAGTGTCAAGCATAGTTGTAACACTGACTGACTGTTTTAGCCCTCTGAAAGACTAGAGCTGTGAGTCTCTACAGCAGTTTCTCTGGAAGAAAAATGGCTACAGGTTTCATTGTAACTTATTTAGGCATTTTATTGCCTTTTGTGACCGAAAGTAAGAGAGAACTCATGATTGTCATGTGTTACTTGAATAAAATGGCTGCTAAAGCCAGTTACATAGGATGAATTAGGCTCACATGGCCGTAGATGGCAATATGCACCATTTACAAGAATGTCTGTGTAAGAAATGGGAAAATAATAGAAGGAAAGGGCCAGATATTACTCCCTAGAATTCATGGTTAGAAGTCAAATTTTTAGTAAGACGCAATGAGGAAACTGTATTAATAGATTAGCTATGTGTATGTGTGTTTATGCAAATTTTAGTGTTTAGTAGACATTGAAAGCCTGTGCTATACCGACTACATGTAAGAATATCCCTGTCCTGTTTATGAGAAAAGAGAAAGAGATTTCTGTCTAACTTTATTAAATCTGAACAATCTTGCACTACAAGATGGACTGCATTGCATTTTCTTCTGAGACTCTGCTTAATCCAACAATTGACTCAGTTAGCTATATGAAGACTGAACATCGGCACAGCAAAGGAAATGCTATAGATCTTCTAAGACTAGAGAAGAAGAGTGCTACAACCCCTTATTGGCCAGATATAACAATTTGAGAAGTAGAAAGTAAGCAGAATGCTGATGGTCCTCACATGTTTCTTTAGGTGAAACAAAATGCTATAGATCTTCTGAGATTAGAGAAGAAGAGTGCTACAACCCCTTATTGGCCAGATATAACAATTTGAGAAGTAGAAAGTAAGCAGAATGCTGATGGTCCTCACATGTTTCTTTAGGTGAAACAAAATGCTATAGATCTTCTAAGATTAGAGAAGAAGCAGGCACTCTTCTATCAGTTCTTCTTCTTAGAAAGATACCACTGTGTTTGTTCCAAAATTATAAATAAGAGACAAAAGTAAAAACACAAGGCATAGCAAGAAACTCTTTAGCCTGTCTGGGCCTACTGTCACAGCTGTAGACAGCTGTCTACTCAAAGCTGGTCACTCCAAAGATGGCTAGGCACCTATGGGTGCATGAAAGTTAAGTGGCATGTGGTCTGGACATCGAGGGGGGACCTTTCTTTGAACTGCACTGTGTCTACTACATAGAATTGCTAGTCCACTTATTTACCACCCCAGTACTTAAAGCACTCCATCTTCTATCCATTTCATTCTCTCAAACCCTCTTCCTCCTGGCTTCATGTCTTCCTAAAAGTGAACTGTTACCAAAATCACATCTTTAGAATTCACAAGAGTCTGGCTATGAAATGGCTTAACCCCATTTCTGGAATCACTTCCAGCTAGTCCTCCCGTGCTACTTCCAGAATCTGAGTCAGATCTATAAAATTCTGAGCCACAATGTCTTAAGGTGGCCCCTGAAATCACTGTACTTTTGATTTGTCTACAAATTTTAAATGGCTATGTCACTTCAGCAGCTACCAGGCTACTTTAAAAGTACAAAACAGTACCCTTTCATATGTACTAAAATGTGTTGCCATCATTGGACTAGATGATGGCTAGATGAGCCACCAGGCTCTTGTCAGCCCTAACCTTTAAAGCGGCAACATGTTTTTTTTTTTTTTTTTTTTGCACAAGGTTTTAAGAACTGGATGCTTGACTGAATAAGTGGTATAGAAACAAGAGTGAGAACTACATCAGGGAAGCTGATTTGTTTTCTGTTAAATAAAATTAACCAATGTTTTTTAACACATTTCTCTTTTATTATGGCACCAGAGAGTAATGATATGTTGCATGTTGTTTGAACAAGCAAGGAATAATTTCACTTTCTTTTGTAGACATGATATACTACTACTTCTTTTTACTGCTACTTTTCCAGTTCTACAACCACATCCTACCCTCTGTCATCCAGAAAGTGTTTGATCCTCCTGCTACCACTTAGAGCAGGGGCCCTCAATCATGGTCTTGGAGGGCCGCAGTGGTTGCAGGTTTTTGGTCCAACCCAATTATTGCTCCAGTAACACTCCTGCTTCACTTTAGTGGTCTCGCTCATTAAGATTTTGAACCCTTACTGCTTATTTTTGTCTTAAACAGCTGTATGCTTGTTTTTCAATGGCTCCTAATTAACAATAAAATGGAAATGACAAAAGAGACCAGCATTTCTCCATTTAGCTTGTTTCCATTTACACCCCTGTGTGTATTTATCCTGCACTATTGGGTTAAATTAAATACTTGGAAGTACTAGGGTGTTAGGAAAGTGAAGAGAAAAAAGTGAAAGACTGAGAATCACTCCTCCATTTTAGCCTTCAAATCATTCGGATGATATCCTTAGAAAGGGGAAGAAAATCCAGGATATGAGAATGAGCTGACATAGCAGAGTTAAAGCACCAACAAGCCATGAAATTAAATTATTGGCAAGGATTGTTTTCTAATTAAGCAACCGGGTTAGAGCAAAAACTTGCAGCCACTGCGGCCCTCCAGGACTGGGATTGAGAACCCCTGACTTAGAGGTCTCCTACTGAGAGTCTAGTGTTCCTGCCAGTTTCTTGGTTCACATCTAGAATTTTGGGAAACACTGACAAATGAATCCCAGTTTGTAGTTTTTTTCTCTCTCTTCCATTGGCTCCCCTGCTTATTATGCTTTTACTCTCCCTTGAATGATGATTCACATCACCATTAACAGTATGTGGTTTTCTCAATTTTATTTGGAGCCTTGCTTCTTCCTGTGCTATCTTTTTTCTTAGGAAATCTTTATCAACCAGTTGCATGACATACCCTGCATACTAATTTTCATTCCTTCTTACAACTGCACCTCCATACACTTTGTAGATCTCAGAACAAAAAGTATTTTGAATCAGAAACAGCAATGACACAGTATTCTAAACTCATGTGGACATACATTCTCTCATCTAAGCTTTTCTTGTGCTTGTGTCCCCTTTTTGAAGACAAATCCATCATATATTAAGTTTTGTCCATTAAAAGAGATGCATTTACAGTTACTTTCTTCATAAATTCTCCTAGCTACTTCTGCAGTACTTTAACCCTAGCTTGTATGACATGCATTGTAATTTGGCACAGCTCAGCATTTTGTGCTGTTTGTTGGGTGCTGATAGAGATTAACTCTCAATGACCTTACTAGGGCTCTTTCTACATGGTGAGTTGCTGACCAGGGTGTTTTGGGTCAATGAGGAGTGGTTGCAAGTTTTCTCTGTGAGCTGTAGGCAGAAAGACCAGTGAAAACCACAAGACTGCTGATGTAAACACCGCCACTGACTCAATGGAATTATGCGATTCACTTATAAGACTAGTGCTTACAAAGTTATAATAATTATACTATATTGTAGCTTAAAAATATTTACCAGTTGTCATAAAAATCTTTTGTATATAGGCTCCTTTTCCCCTTAACTGGATTTGAGAAAGATATTGTTTAAGATTATGAATTAATGAGTATCCACAGCTGAGTCACTGTAGCTGAAGAATATTAAGCCCAATATTTATTATAATATACAGTGCATCCGGAAAGTATTCACAGCGCATCACTTTTTCCACATTTTGTTATGTTACAGCCTTATTCCAAAATGGATTAAATTCATTTTTTTCCTCAGAATTCTACACACAACACCCCATAATGACAACGTGAAAAAGTTTACTTGAGGGTTTTGCAAATTTATTAAAAATAAAAAATCTGAGAAATCACATGTACATAAGTATTCACAGCCTATGCTCAATACTTTGTCGATGCACCTTTGGCAGCAATAACAGCCTAAAGTCTTTTTGAATATGATGCCACAAGCTTGGCACACCTATCCTTGGCCAGTTTCGCCCATTCCTCTTTGCAGCACCTCTCAAGCTCCATCAGGTTGGATGGGAAGCGTCGGTGCACAGCCATTTTAAGATCTCTCCAGAGATGTTGAATCGGATTCAAGTCTGGGCTCTGGCTGGGCCACTCAAGGACATTCACAGAGTTGTCCTGAAGCCACTCCTTTGATATCTTGGCTGTGTGCTTAGGGTCGTTGTCCTCCTGAAAGATGAACCGTCACCCGAGTCTGAGGTCAAGAGCGCTCTGGAGCAGGTTTTCATCCAGGATGTCTCTGTACATTGCTGCAGTCATCTTTCCCTTTATCCTGACTAGTCTCCCAGTCCCTGCCGCTGAAAAACATCCCCACAGCATGATGCTGCCACCACCATGCTTCACTGTACGGATGGTATTGGCCTGGTGATGAGCGGTGCCTGGTTTCCTCCAAACGTGACGCCTGGCATTCACACCAAAGAATTCAATCTTTGTCTCATCAGATCAGAGAATTTTCTTTCTCATGGTCTGAGAGTCCTTCAGATGCCTTTTGGCAAACTCCAGGTGGGCTGCCATGTGCCTTTTACTAAGGAGTGGCTTCCGTCTGGCCACTCTACCATACAGGCCTGATTGGTGGATTGCTGCAGAGATGGTTTGTCCTTCTGGAAGGTTCTCCTCTCTCCACAGAGGACCTCTGGGGCTCTGACAGAGTGACCATCGGGTTCTTGGTCACCTTCCTGACTAAGGCCCTTCTCCCCCGATCGCTCAGTTTAGATGGCCAACCAGCTCTAGGAAGAGTCCTGGTGGTTTCGAACTTCTTCCACTTACGGATGATGGAGGCCACTGTGCTCATTGGGACCTTCAAAGCAGCAGAAATTTTTCTGTAACCTTCCCCAGATTTGTGCCTCGAGACAATCCTGTCTCGGAGGTCTACAGACAATTCCTTTGACTTCATGCTTGGTTTGTGCTCTGACATGAACTGTCAACTGTGGGACCTTATATAGACAGGTGTGTGCCTTTCCAAATCATGTCCAATCAACTGAATTTACCACAGGTGGACTCCAATTGAGCTGCAGAAACATCTCAAGGATGATCAGGGGAAACAGGATGCACCTGAGCTCAATTTTGAGTTTCATGGCAAAGGCTGTGAATACTTATGTACATGTGCTTTCTCAATTTTTTTATTTTTAATAAATTTGCAAAAACTTCAAGTAAACTTTTTTCACGTTGTCATTATGGGGTGTTGTGTGTAGAATTCCGAGGAAAAAAATGAATTTAATCCATTTTGGAATAAGGCTGTAACATAACAAAATGTGGAAAAAGTGATGCGCTGTGAATACTTTCTGGATGCACTGTACGTACCTTATTAAGAATGAATTTGAATAGCAAAAAGAATTTGCATACAAAGTGACAGCTAATACTTATATCTTCATTCTTGGAATATTCATCAATGTTTTTGGTTTGGAATGAATTCAGGAACGTCTACTATTAAATTCAGAAAGCCTGCCAGCTGGAAGAGGTGTGGACGGGTGTCATTCAATAGCAGGAACATCACCACTTGTTGTCTCCTGGAATCAACACCAATTCTTGTTTTACATCTGAGGTATTTCACAATCATCTGTTCCTGTTTATATGCATCAAAACTCAGCAGAAAACAGAAACTCCTTTGTTCTGTTCTTGGACAAACTATTAACAAAACAATCACTAGTCTAGATCATTGCTGGGCTGTTCTTGGTACTGCCAGGAGCAAGGAAAAGTAAACCTTGTATTAATTTTATTCATTTTTATTTTTTTCTTCTGTTGAGTGTGACACCAATATAAACAGCTTCTCTTTTTTGTTTCATACAAAAGTGAAAATACACAATGTACAAGGATGAGGTGATGAAAATTTGATAATGGTAAAATGTATTTCTTTTTTTTTTTCACTTTAGGAAATTAGATGTTATATACACAAGACTTACCATATTACCGAACATGTCATACCATTTGTTTAGGTATCCACTGTCAGCAGCTATTAACTGCCTGTGTTTATTTTAGTAATTATACAATTAACCATAAAGTGAGAGGCACCCAGATATAGAGGTTAGCACTGCAACTTCAGTGTTCCTTAGTTTGTACCCTGCCTAGATGCTACTAGTATATATTTTCTGGGTCTGCAAGGGTTTGCCTCCTGAATACTCCTGTTGTCCTCCTACATACCAAAAACACATTTAAAGTTAACTGGGGGCTGTAAACTGGGTGGTAGTCTGGGTGTGTCCAGAACTGGGCCCTGCAATGGATCAATGGATTACAATCTTATCCAGGATTGATTCCCACTTGGTGCCTTGTGCTACTGGCCTAGGTATTGGAAGGATGGATAGATGGATGGATGGATGGATGGATGCATGGAAAGACAATGATGCATTATTAATGGAAGACACCTGAATATGTTTCTGTCACTGTGGATTATTTTGTAACATATTAAAAAAACATACTATATGTCTTCCATTTTGATAATATACTAAGGAATTAAATATCACTGTCAAATCCTATGTACGATGCTCTGAAATTAAATCTCTAAATGGGTTCAAGGAGATGTTATAAGATACTAATAGAATATCACTTTCTAAATGCATATTTTTAGAGATTAGTTTATGTGTATTATTAAAATGTAGTCAGTACATACCTGAATACGTCCAATATGTCTGGTTTTGGCTTACAAGATTGAAATCTTATGTTCACTATAATTAATGTTTCCATGGTATTTAATTTCAACTAAACAAAATAACAGTATATTCTTCAGTTTACTGCAACAACATTCAATATCATGATCATAAATTTCTGCTGAGATATTTTGAATGTATTCATATTAAATCTACACATAGAGTACAATAATGAAATTGTTGGAATAATACAATATAAACATTGAAACAGTGGCATATAGGGAGTTTGGGCAGGTAAGTTGCACTGAGGCTGGTGACTGCATGACTGTTGTTTCACAAGACTTTTATTATTGACATGCTTGCTTACTTTGAATCAAAATGAAAAGGTTAATATTATTAACATTCCCACAAGTCCATAAAGCTTAATTATGACTACTGACCTTTTAGGTGAGTTAGATGCTTCATGTATCTATCATTGATCAAAATAATCAGTGGTCATTTTTTAATTTAATTTTACATGAGGGATGGGATAATGTATTATTTTGCACAAAGGCCCATGAAATTTTAGTTATGCCACTTCTATGAAAGAGGGTATTTTTAAAGTATGTAATATATGGTATGCTGTTAAACACTTTCTGATATCTTGTTTATTTAGATTTATTCAGAAAAACGTTATCCATAAAGTAACAATATGTAACAGGTTTATACAGTCAGGTCCATAAGCATTTGGACAGTGACACAATTTTCATAAAATGGATTTGAGGTAAAGCAATAATTATGCAATTGAAGTGTAGACTTTTAGCTTTAATTTCAGGGGTTTACCAAAAATATCACATCAGCTGTTAAGGAATGACAGCCATTTTTTTATATAGCCCACCCATTCCAGAAGTACATGGACATCTGACTGACAAGATGTTCCATAGCCAAGTGTGAGCAGTTCCTTCATTATTATATTAACTATTAAGCAGGTTAAAGGTCTGGAATTGATTCCAAGTATGGAATCTGCATTTGGAAGCTGTCACTGAGAACTCTCCATATGAGGTCAAAAAAGCTGTCAATGCAAGTAAAAATAGTCCCTCATTAGACTGAGAAAACCAAACAAACCCATCAGAGACACAGCAGAAACACCAGGAGTGGTCAAATCAACCATTTGGTATATATTCTTGAAATGAAGGAATGAATTGGTGAAACCACAGAAGACAGCTGTGCTGGATGACTGCAGAATTCTGTCCTTGGTGAAGAAGAACGCCTTCACAACATTCATTCAAACCAAGAACACTGTCCAGGAGGTAGAATTATCATTGCCAAAGTCTACAATTAAGAGAAGAAAGTAAAAGTAAAAGTAAAGAACACAAGGAGCAAACCACGGGTAACCATCAAGCATAGGAAGGGCAGAGTAGACTTTGCCAGAAAACATTTTTTAAAAGTCTGTCCAGTTCTGGAACAATTTTCTTTGGACAAATGAAACTAAGATCAATATATACCAGAATGTTGGAAAGAGAAAAGTATGGAGAAGAGAAGAAATGGCTCATGATCTGATTTCAAAACATCTGTAACACATGGTGGAAACAGTATTATGGCATGCATGGCTGTGAATGGAAGTCAGTCACTTGTATTTATTGATAATATGAATGCTGCCAGAAGTAGTAGGATGAATTCTGAAGTGTACAGGGCTAGACCATCTGCTCAGATTCTGCCAAATAGTGCAAAATTAATAGGAATGCTGCTCTGCTCATTTCCCCAAAACATTTTAACACTGCTCTTAGAAAAGAGAAAATCAAAAAATTTGGAAATGTATGTTATTGTACAATGGGAGCAGCAATAAGCCATGGAATTAAAGAACAGGTTTAATTAACAACAAGAACCACAGCCTAATTAAGCAACTGGTTGAAGTGAAATTGGTTGAAGGTTCAGGCCTTGACTTAGTTGTTCTTCTGTTGACTCACCTACTTTACATTTCATTTCTGTTTGGGTGCCATTTAAGGAAAGAAATGAAGCAATTCAGAGGAATGATGAAGCAATTCAGAGGAACAAATTTTAAAAAACAAGTCAATTAAACTTAATTCAAAAGAACTTAATTAGAAGCAAAAACAGTGCACTAATTAAGAAAGGGGTTAAACCTGCAGCCACTGGGGCCCTCCAGAACCGGAGTTGGGGACCCTTGGTATAATGCATGGCACATAACACAGAGGAAGTATATCAGAAAGGGCAGAAAAGGTTTTTTTGTTAGGAGACTGCATTTCTTTAATCTTCTATAACTCTGTGATATCATCACTTCAAGAGAGGACCACCAAATCAACAGACTAGTTAAAAGGGCAAGCTTGGTTATAGTACACATTCTGGATCCCCTGGATGTAGCAAAGGAGAGAATTAAAACAAAATTGAGTGCCATTATGAACAATTCAGCACTTTCCCTCTCTGACACACTAACACTGAGGACATTCAGTCAAGGAATTATTCAGCAAAATTGTGTCAAGAAATGCTGCTGTGAGTCCTTTTTACAAACAGGAATATGTCTGCATAATGCCTCCCTGTGACTGTGACAGCCAAATCAGAGGTTTTCTTTCCTTTTAATTTTCTTTCTTTTTAGTAATTCTGATCTGTGTTCAGACCAATTTATGTGTGTGTGTATGGATAATCTATCTATCTATGATTTAAGCTTTTTGAAATATAATATGAAGTATAGTAGAAAGATAATAGCTATTTTAGGAGTGTTACTGATTCTGATATCAGTATAAACAGTAACATGTTTAAGGTGACTAACATATGCTTATATTACATACATAAACTGAAGTTTTAACAAAATGGTTTGGAAGCTCGATGAATGGATTCTTATTTAAATTTTGGAAATTCATGTACTTTCACCTGGAATTACTCATTTTCATTCAAATGACAGTTGCAATATATAACATTTGACCAACAGGAATTGTTTTTTTTTTTCTAATACAACTTACATTATTATAAAAGCAAGGCTTTCTGTCCCCAATATGAAAATTATTTAAATTGACTATACAGGCTTTTGCTTCAGTTTCCTTGTTTAATGTCACCTTCACATGGCCACGCAGCAACAGGAAATCATTTCCTCTTCTGACTTTGACTGTCCTGACTGGAAAGCAGCACCAGAAAAGGGTGGCTTCCTTTTTAATAAAGCTGCACTATCAGCACTTCTTTTTCCAGTTGTATTTGTAAAATGATCTTTTTCCACATAATGTATATAATTAATACTAGATAATGAACATACTAATTTAATACATCGTTTGTTTGTTCAATTTGTTTAAGATTTACTTTAAATTGCAGTCAAAATCTGCCTCACATAGTTTTCTGCTTACATCTTATGGGGAATTTACAGGAAAGTGTTTTTTCCAGATTTTGCATTAATATGCCTAGCTGACAGAATTTATTCATATCTGTCTAGAGCGTGTTTATCTCTTGAAATTTCTAATTATTCAGAATAATGAATATATTCATTAAAAGTATGCAGTGTGGCACAATGGTTTGGACTTCAAACCCTGACATTGTGGGTTTAAATCCTACTACGGACACTGTGTCAGTACTAGAGATAGTTGAAATAATAGAGATCATCTAAACAATGGTGTCTGCACTTCATAAGTACCCACCCATCCACTTTCTGCATATGTTTAATCCAAATGTAGAGTTGTGAGGGGCCAGAGCCTCTCCTGCAGACATCAAGAGCAAGGCAGAAAGCAACTCTGGGAAAGGTGCCAGTTCATTACAGGCCACCTTCACTGGCACAATCCCATTCGCTCATACTGCACAAGGCTTGTCAATGAAACAAAGTCACTTCAAGATGACAAACATGGACAAACCCTAAGAAAACTACACATAGACATGGGGAGAATGTGCAGATTCTACAAATTGAAAGTGACTCAGAAATGTAGTATTTTTGGAGGTTCTTGTTATTATCCCAATAAGAAAGGAGGCACTCAGTCCTGAGTCACAACTAGTGCTTAGATTGTTCAAGCAGGTCCTCGAAAACAATATCCATTGTTTTCATTTTTGGAAACCACTTTTTCAGTTACACGGTTGTGGGAATTAAACCTGGAAAGGAGAGCAGATCTGCACACAAGGCCAACTTAAATTCTTCAGTTAAACTCCGTACGCTGCCTCTTCTTTATGTCTCCTTGATCTGTTTCTCAAGCAGACATTTTGCACTGCAGAAAAGTCTTTCTTTTAACTATCTCCTTTTGTAGTATTCTCATGAACAAAACATTTGCTTTTTTTGCTGCTTTCTCCTTTATCATTCTTCAGATTTACAGACGTAATTGCTTTATTATATTGACGTAAGGAGCAAGTAGTAGAATCACAAATTTTTTTATCATCATGCTATGACCTATGAAGCCATGCCTTCATGTCTGTCCTGTTGTTAATGCCGAGATTTCACATCTGGTAATTGGAATCGTTCACTTTAATTGGCTAATCTTCACAACTGTTCTAATATGCACACAGTAATAAAGGAAGAGAGTGTTTTCATAAAATTGTTTCTTAGATCTATCAAATTATTTCAGTTGCTTTAACCAATGTAAATGGTGTGGGTTTATCCATCCATCCATTTTCCAACCCGCAGAATCCGAACACAGGGTCACGGGGGTCTGCTGGAGCCAATCCCAGCCAACACAGGGCACAAGGCAGGAACCAATCCTGGGCAGGGTGCCAACCCACCGCAGGACACACACAAACACACCCACACACCAAGCACACACTACAGCCAATTTAGAGTCGCCAATCCACCTAACCTGCATGTCTTTGGACTGTGGGAGGAAACCGGAGCGCCCGGAGGAAACCCACGCAGACACGGGGAGAACATGCAAACTCCACGCAGGGAGGACCCGGGAATCGAACCCAGGTCCCCAGGTCTCCCAACTGCGAGGCAGCAGCGCTACCCACTGCGCCACCGTGCCGCCCTGGTGTGGGTTTAACTAAAGTTAAACATAAATAAACACAGGTTGCAAAAGCATTGTTAATTACTAAAGCAAAAAAAATGTAAAAAGAACAAAAGTTGACCAAAACATTAAGAGAGGCAACTTAGGTAGGTAAATTTCAAGGTCGATTTTTCAGCTAGTGCATTTCTTTTATGCATTTTTTTTATCCAAGTGGTGACATCAGTGAAAGGGCATAGCTCTTCAAAACTATGGTGTGAAGAACATTCCTCTTATTTCTTTGGTTGTGCTAGGGAAACAAGGTTGGTTGGTTTTTCAGCTTTGAAGACCTGTTTTTGATGGGGAAAAAAGGATAAAGAATGATATACAGTAACTCGCTGTGTTACCCAGCTTCACTGAGTGAATTTATAATGTCAATGGGCCTCAGTTAAAGTGCCATTGGTTAGTCGGATGTATCAGAAGTACTATACAGTGTATCTAAGTAGTTGATAGTTAAAAAAAAACACAAATATTGTAGACAAAGACTTAATATTATTAGTCCACTCAAAGCTGCCTACTGTTGAACATACTGTACTACATACAATCCTTGGTGGTGGTGGTGTGAAAGAGATTGAAGCAGAATTCCATATTCAGACTGTATTCGGTAATGTTGCAAAGGAGATTTAAAATTGATTAATTTAAAACTAAAATCTGCTAAAAAGTTTAACTCTCCATTTTTATTTTCTTTATTTTTTTCTTTAGCACAAAAGCTTAAAATTAGTGTTGCTTCAGTATGCAGAGGATTTGAATAAATGTCTACAAACCAACAAAAAAAAAAGTTATTAATTACTTTCACTCACTCAAAAGAACCATGTTGTTCTCTTCTTATCACATTCTGAAAAAACAGCATCTCCATCAGCTATAGAAAAAAAATTGTGCTTCACTCTGTGCAATCGTGGTTTGGCTCAATTGGTTATTATTTCCTTTTTTTGCTTCACACTGATCAACGTTGCAAACTTAATGACGATATGTAGGTGGAAAACAGTGTTACCTTTTTCAAAAATTCAAGCTATAGACTGATAAAGAAAAAAAAAAACAGTGTAACCAGTTCATCTCAAATTTATTGTCAAATGTGACGCACCCATAGTCCGCCGAAGCAATAGACAACGTTGCACTTGTTTTTAACTGCACTTATTTCCATCACTCTTCAAATGCTGTCTGCACATCGTCAAGGAGCTTAAAAGGGTAAAACTGTGTCTGAGAACCATAAAGGATGTGAAACAATTCTCTTAAGATAAATGCTGTAATCCAATGAGGCAATGAAATTATTATCCCAAAGTGGTTGAGGGAAAGATAACTGCAACAGTTGCTATCTTGGATGACATGCCATGTTAATTGATGCTCTTAATTTAAACTTGGTGAAATCTTTTGGAGCAGCGTATTGGTTGGATTTGCATAAGGTTGTAGATAAGATGAAAACAGTTGGGGTTAATAAATATTTGAAAATCCTTACTTCCTGGATCAATTATGGAAAAATTGACTACACTCACAAACCACAGCTTTTTGTGTCTTCCTCAAGCTTCACTGAACTTTGCTTCTTTCACTTCACTTCTGCAGAGGCTTTCATTTGCATAAACCTGCATGCCCCGTTTCTCTGTGACATCACAGTCACTGTGGAGAAGTGAGGGACATGGTGCATTAGAATGTCCCGCTCGCTAGAACATTATTAATGACGAATATCAACAAATAAAAAAAACAACATGTCATTTTCACTTTTCTTGAACATCATCAAATTTCAATCAAATCCGTCACAGCCTTTTAAGATTTTGGGGCATTTCATTTTCACTTTTATCCCTAAATATTGATATATCAAAACATACTTTCTAGTGGATACCTACAGCCCTAAATATACCATCCTGCAAAATTGTAGCCTTTTACATAAATGGAATATACAGTTTTTGTTGATTAGTGTGCCAGTCAACTTTGCCTTATATACATATTGGTTTAGGAGCTACAATATTACAAATAAGGGAAAACTTTGTTTCTGTTAACATTTTGTTATGATTTTTAAAATTACACTATGCACATTTTGGCCTTGTCTTGACTTTTGGTGACAGAACTGGTTCTTTAATTCAAATTGTCACTTGCCACTCAAGATAGAATTAAGATTTTCAATCACTAAGAAAATTATATATATATACTGTATACGTATATATAATAATATATATATAGGCGGAGTGGTGGCTCTGAGGCTAGGGAGCTGCACTGGCAATCAGAAGGTTGCCGGTTCGAATCCCGTAAAATGCCAATATGAACTCTGCTCTGTTGGGCCCTTAAGCAAGGCCCTTAACCTGCAATTGCTAAGCGCTTTGAGTAGTGAGAAAAGTGCTATATAAATGCAAAAAAAATTATTATTATTATTATTATATATACACATATATACACACACACACACATATATATATATATATACACACACACATATATATATATATATATCTATAATAATAAAAGGCAAAGCCCTCACTGACTGACTGACTGACTGACTCACTCACTCACTCACTCACTGACTGACTGACTCACTCATCACTAATTCTCCAACTTCCCGTGTAGGTGGAAGGCTGAAATTTGGCAGGCTCATTCCTTACAGCTTACTTACAAAAGTTAGGCAGGTTTCATTTCGAAATTCAAAGCGTAATGGTCATAACTGGAACATATTTTTTGTCCATACACTGTAATGGAGGAGGTGGAGTCACGTATCGCGTCATCACGCCTCCTACGTAATCACGTGAACTAAAAACAAGGAAGACATTTACAGCACGAGTCACACGCGGGAACGAAGGTAAATGACGTTAATTTTTGACTGTCTTTTAATACTGTGTAAGCATACATATTAACACATGTGCAATTAAACGTGTGCATTTACGGGGTGATTTCTCAGGCTTAAAAGCTCACCTTTTATCAAACGCGGGAAGAAAGGTAACTGACGTTGTTCACTGTCTTTTAATACTGTGTAACCATACATATTAACACATGTCCAATTAAACGTGTGCATTTACGGGGTGATTTCTCAGGCTTAAAAGCTCGCCTTTTACTAAAAAGGTAAATGCAAAACTATTTTCAATCAGTTTATTGAAACGCTCCCGTTAAGGATTGCAATAACATATTCGCAAGATAAAAGAACGAAGTAGGGGGAAATGGAGGAACAGCCGCAAACAGCGAACAGCAAAAAATTAATTAAACAATTGAGAACGGAGCGAGTTAAGCATACAAGCATGTTCATAAGGGAAACAAAGCACGGTGTAAAACGTAAGTTTAAATTAAGTTTATAGAAACGCTCCCGCTGCGGATTGCAATAACATATTCGCGAGATAAAAGTTTAATGAGAAGACACGAGGTATAAACGAACCACACGCCGTGGCGCAACGTTAGGGGCAACAGTTTCAACCATTCTATGATCTGCTTCTCGCAACTGAAAGACGGCACATGGCGGATGTTAGCCGACTTGCTGACCGCAACGTTAGGGGCTTCAACTATGGCGCTGACGCCACATCTCAGTGCCAACACTTTGCACACTGTACTTAAAAGACACGCCCTCCTCACTGGACAGTTAAAAACACCAATCAAACTAACGATGACATCAAGTATTACCCAATCAAAAGTACGAAAGGAGGCATCTTCATAAAATGCGTGTGGGATGATTTGCATGAGACGCTGCTTTAAAAAAAAAATGATAAAAAAAATACGGGATAAATCCCGTCCAGTATTGATTCAAAACGGGACGCGCAATTTCATTCTCAAACGCGGCACGATTCCGTATTTTAAAGGACGGGTGGCAACCCTACACTGCCAGGTAACCACCCATACAATCAGATTGTGATTCAGACTAGGAATGCAATGAATGTAATTACCCAGATCTACATACAAGGCGAAAGTCTTGCAACATTCAAAGATGATGGTTTGGGATAAGTACACCATACAACATAAAAGAGCTTATGAAGCCTTGAACCGAAAAAAGCAAGATCTCAGAGATCGTAAAAAAAAAAAAAGGAGGTAATGTCGTTTTACTCGCTGTACATTTTACTCAAACATTACCAGTTATTCCACGAGGGAGACCAGCAGATGAACTCAACGCGTGTTTAAAATCCATGCTTCTCCCACGCTCGGTTATATGTCGCGTGTTCTCGGGTAGGTGCACCAAAAAATGTATACATTTAAGCATGTAATGGGCAAACAAAAAATGAGGTATACCCGAAGGCACTGCAGTAGTACTTAATGTAACTTTACTTCTTAAATGTTAATGTTTTACTGTTTAATAATTTATACGCTTCTTATATGTTGTTCAAATTCTTTTATCAAAATACCATTGACAGCGCAATGCACGATAACATGGAGTGAATACACCATACGCATCCGCCCACGGCTGCCCTGCTCTGCGCAGATAGGAGTTGATTCTACAATAAAATAAAATAAAGATAAAAAGAGTAAAACAATCATCACCCATAAAGCGTGTGTGTGTGTATATATGTGTATATATATATGTTGATATGTGGATGTGTATATGTATATATATATATATATATATATGTAGATATGTATATATATGTGTATATGTATATATATGTTTATATCTGTGTGTGTGTATTTTATATATATAAAACACAGCAACACTCATAACAATGACAACACAATTACATTGACAATCATGTTACCTTATTTTTAAAATTTTTCCTTTTTTTTTCATAACCTCTTTAACACACTACTTCTCCGCTGCGAAGCGCGGGTATTTTGCTAGTATATATATATAGTGTATATATACACATATATACACACACACACACACACACACACACACACACATATATATATATATATATACACACACATATATACACACACACACACATATATTATATATATATATATATATATATATATATATATATATATATATATATATATATATATTATATATATATATACATGCACACACACACATACACACATATATATATATACATGATTCTTACAGGTAAACCCTGTTGAGTAAGTAGAGGCTTATAAAAAACAGTTACAGAATAAAACTGATAATGGCCACTGTAAATCATCAATCCTTAAAAAAAAAAAAAAAAAAAAAAAAAAGTGCGAAACAAAAATCTCTTGAAAAAAGGCTCAGTGGAAGCCTCTCCCTTAGTACAAGGTTAGTCATTAATAACTAGGAATCATTTTTTGTTATTTGTAAAGGTGCAGAGAGGGGCGACTCTAAATTAATTCTTTATGAAAGTCTGACTCATCCTCCGACTGACATGACTTGAGTGTTTCATAACTAATTGATGTAGACTAATAAAGAACAAAGCAATAATTTGCAAATTGGATTCTTGTATGCGTAACGAGTTTGTAGTAAGTTAATTAACATAATGTTTTGTGAGTGATCTCAGCCCATGTTGTACTCTGTGCATGTAACAATTTTGACTCCCTAAACTAAACCTAAAAAAGTACATTGCGCTTGTAGTTTTCACCATTAAGCTAACAGCTCCCTCTACCTATCTGCTTAAGCATTACAACAATGCTCTCTCTCTTTTGCCCTGCTTACTACGCCACACTGTGAAAACCTTTTAAACTTTAAAGTGCTGCCATCTCTGTTTTCCCTTGCTCAGCACATACTCCTGTGTTTTCCAGCATAATATTTACTTTGGACAAATCTAAACGTATAAACAACATATCTCTGCAGTCGCTCAAAACACTTTCCAGTCCTGAGGCATTCTGTAGCCGCACCATAACTTGAAACATTTTATTTCAAAGCCTTGTCTGCTTTTAAAACAATGTACTCTTTTAGACTTGACAAATACCTTCAACTGCAATACTAAGAAGCAATTGATTACAGGTGAGAAACCGTCACTGACATGTACAAGGAACAACAGGCAGAACCTTTAATTTACCTGTAAAAAGAATATTCTGTTCTTTGGTTTTAACTCTTCTTTCACTTAATATTCTTTATAAATTTTGCACTACCTTTCTAATAATTATTTTTCTAAATATGTAAACTGCAGGTGCTGCATCATGGTTTTCCGCTAAACCCAGAGTCAAGAGCAAGACAGGAATCATCTCTGAACAGGTCGGCCCACTGCAGATTCCACTCATACTCAAGGCCGTATAGAGATTGCTAGTTTGGTAATACAAGTCTTTGGCATGCTGGAGTAAAACTAAAGCAACTGAACAAATGAAGAAAAATCTGTATATACACAGTAAGAATGTGCAAAAAAACTAAGGATGAAGTGCTTCTAGCATGTAGCTGTGCTTACTACCATAACTTACAAATGCTATCTCAGATTCATTTAGTAAGTTAGAAAACCCAATACAAACAGCACAGATATACAGAAGAAGCTTTTATTTTTCTTGAGCAAGCTCCATCATGCTAATAAAATATACGTCACTTGAGAAACTATAAGGAATAGAGTGAATTTACTGATAAAATTACATTTACATTTAAATTTGTTTGCTTGGCAGACGCTTTTATCCAAAGTAACTTACAAAAGAGGTAAACATAATCAAGGAACATTAGGCCATGGCCTGTTTATTCAGCAAGTGTAATAGGACAGGTAACATTAGCTGACTGCCACAAGTGAAACAATGTAATATCTAGCAATTTACTGTCCTAGATTAGCAATCGATAAAGCAATTAAACTTAACCCTGCTCTGGTACCATGAAAAAGTCACATTCTTGGTACCATGGGGTCAGTTTGATCTCATGGTGAAAAACATGCTATATGACCAGAATAACACCACTTTATTACAATTTTTGTTTTCCTTGAAATAATATGGTACGACAATGTGTTATAAAATCCAAATAATATTGCACAACGCTTCATATGCGAGTTTCCGCTTATTTCACCCCGCCGTAGGCAAAAATGTTACTGTTGGCATTGGTTGCACAACCGTTTGGTATGCTCTTCGCACACAAACTTATTGCACTCGTTACAGACTAATTTGATTTTCTTGTCACTTCTGTTATGCCGCGCCCATCACAGAACCTTGAAATAAGGAAAAAATACATTTATCACATTGAAGGTACTAGGGGGTCAATTTGACCTCAAGCAAAAATAAACCTAAATAAAAAATAAGCGGAAAGACTTTGAAACTATTGAACATGTGTCACATACTTAGGAAGGCCTTATGAGAAAATACATGGAAGACGAGGTCACTAATCGTGATAGTTTCCAAAAAACATGGTCCAAAGAGGGCTGGGGTCACATAGTTAACCCTGCTCTGGTACCATGGGGTCTAACAAATTAACCAACAAAATAAAAGATCGCTGAGCACAGTTTTTTTTTTCTTCAATCACTTAGACAGATGTTCACAGAACAGATGGATCTTCAATTGCTTCTTAAATACATTGAGAGTCAGCAGTATGGATGGAGGTATGTAGCCCATTCCACCAACTGGAAACTACACAAGAAAAGAGTCTGGATTTAGACCTGATATCATGCAGAGGTGGCATCACCAGATGCTGTTCAATGGCAGAACTGAGTGGATGAGAAGGTGCATAGCGCCTCACCATTGTCTCCAAATATGCAGGTGTTGACCCATTAACTGCTCTGTAGGCAAGCATCAGGGATTTGAACTTAATGTTTGCTGCTACAGAGAGTGAATGTTGCAACCTGAAGAGAGGTGTGACATGTGCCCGTCTCAGCTGGTTAAATATAAGATGGGCTGCCACATTCTGGACCATCTGCTGCAGCTTTAGAGCACATGTGGGTACATCCTTTCAGGAGAATATTGCAGTAGTCCAGATGAGACAAGACCAAAGACTGGACCAGAAATTGTGCTGCATACTCTGTCAGATAAGGTTTGGTCTTACGAATGTTGTAGAGTGTGAACCTGCATGAATGAGAAACAGTAGAAATGTGGTAGGAAAAAAATAGCTGCTCATCAATCATCACCCCAAGGTTGCGTACAGACTTGGCAGGTGTTAGCGACAATGAGCCAAGCTGTACAGAAATGGAGAGTTGAACAGAGTATTTGGCCAGGATCACAAGAAGCTCTGCTTCAGCCAGGTTGAGGTTTAGATGGTGGTACTTAATCCGGGTTTAGAGATCAGTAAGACATCCACAGACTCTAGCTGATACCTTCTTGTTCTCAAGCGGGAACAACAGGTACAGCTATGTATCATCAGCATAGCACTGATAAGAGAAGCCATGGGATTGGATGATGCAGCCCAACAAAATGGTCTAAAGAGAGAAAATTAGAGGACTCAGCAGCGATCCTTGGGGTACATCTGTGCATGTCTGGAGTGCCTTTGATAACTGTTCTTGCCAGGATATGCTCTAGGATCTGCCCGAGATGTAGGACTCAAACCATTTGAGAGCATTTCCAGTAATGCCACTGTTAGAGAGGGTGGCAAGAAGGATGACGTGGTTGACTGTATCAAATGCAGAAGTGAGATCTAGCATAATCAAGACCGATGAAATAATGGTGGTTTAACAAGTCATAGATGATCAACCACCGTTAGTACAGTCATCACAGTTGAGTGGTAAAATAGCACTAACAAGGCATAGTAAGCATTTAATTCTATTATGGATGACATTCAAAGGTAAAGATGGAGCATCTATAGAAAATACACGTGTTAGTACTCTTCCAAATAAGTGTTATGCCAGTAAAATGGGAATGGCCATATGTGCAGTAAGAAGCAACTACAGTGCATCCAGAAGTATTCACAATGCATCACTTTTTCCACATTTTGTTATGTTACAGCAGGGGTGTGCAAAGTCATTCCTGGAGGGCCGCAGTGGCTGCGGGTTTTTGTTCCAACCCAGTTGTTTAATTAAAAAACAATCCTTGCCAATAATTACATTTCATGGCTTGTTAGTGCTTTAACTCTGCTATGTCAAGTCATTCTCAAATCCTAGATTTTTTTTTCCATTCTAAAGATATCATCCAAATATTTTGAAGTGTAAATCGGACGGGTAATTCTCAATCCTTCACTTTTTTCTCTTCTCTTTCCTTCCAAGTATTTAATTAAACCAAATAGTGCCTGATAAATACACACAGGCGTAAAGGGTAACAAGCAAAATGGATAACTGCTGGTTTCTTTTTTCATTTGCATCTTATTGCTAATAAGGAGCAATTAAAAACCAAGAATGCAGCTGTTTAAGACTTAAATAAGCAATAAGGGTTCAAAATCTTAACGAGGGAGATAACTAAAATGAAGCAGAAGATGTTTCTAGAGCAATTAATGCTTCTTATTAAGCAATTGGGTTGGAACAAAAATCTGCAGCCACTGCGGCCCTCCAGGAATGACTTTGCACACCCCTGTGTTACAGCCTTATTCCAAAATGGATTAAATTCATTTTTTTCCTCAGAATTCTGCACACAAAACCCCATAATGACAATGTGAAAAAAGTTTACTCGAGGTTTTTGCAAATTTATTAAAAATAAAAAACTGACAAATCACATGTACATAAGTATTCAGAGCCTTTGCTCAATACTTTGTCGATGCACCTTTGGCAGCAATTACAGCCTCAAGTCTTTTTGAATATGATGCCACAAGCTTGGCACACCTATCCTTGGCCAGTTTCGCCCATTCCTCTTTGCAGCACCTCTCAAGCTCCATCAGGTTGGATGGGAAGCGTCAATCGGATTCAAGTCTGGGCTCTGGCTGGGCCACTCAAGGACATTCACAGAGTTGTCCTGAAGCCACTCCTTTGATATTTTGGCTGTGTGCTTAGGGTCGTTGTCCTGCTGAAAGATGAACCGTCGCCCAGTCTGAGGTCATGAGCGCTCTGGAGCAGGTTTTCATCCAGGATGTCTCTGTACATTGCTGCAGTCATCTTTCCCTTTATCTGGACTAGTCTCCCAGTTCCTGCCACTGAAAAACATCCCCACAGCATGATGCTGCCACCACCATGCTTCACTGTAGGGATGGTGCCAGGTTTCCTCCAAGCATGACGCCTGGCATTCACACCAAAGAGTTCAATCTTTGTCTCATCAGACCAGAGAATTTTCTTTCTCATGGTCTGAGAGTCCTTCAGGTGCCTTTTGGCAAACTCCAGGCGGGCTGCCATGTGCCTTTAACTAAGGAGTGGCTTCCGTCTGGCCACTCTACCATACAGGCCTGATTGGTGGATTGCTGCAGAGATGGTTGTCCTTCTGCAAGGTTCTCCTCTCTCCACAGAGGACCTCTGGAGCTCTGACAGAGTGACCATCGGGGTTCTTGGTCACCTCCCTGACTAAGGTCCTTCTCCCCCGATCGCTCAGTTTAGATGGCCGGCCAGCTCTAGGAAGAGTCCTGGTGGTTTCAAACTTCTTCCACTTACAGATGATGGAGGCCACTGTGCTCATTGGGACCTTCAAAGCAGCAGAAATTTTTCTGTAACCTTCCCCAGATTTGTGCCTCGAGACAATCCTGTCTCGGAGGTCTACAGACAATTCCTTTGACTTCATGCTTGGTTTGTGCTCTGACATGAACTGTCAACTGTGGGACCTTATACAGACAGGTGTGTGCCTTTCCAAATCATGTCCAATCAACTGAATTTACCACAGGTGGACTCCAATTAAGCTGCAGAAACATCTCAAGGATGATCAGGGGAAACAGGATGCACCTGAGCTCAATTTCGAGCTTCATGGCAAAGGCTGTGAATACTTATGTACATGTGCTTTTTCAATTTTTTTATTTTTAATAAATTTGCAAAAATCTCAAGTAAACTTTTTTCACGTTGTCATTATGGGGTGTTGTGTGTAGAATTCTGAGGAAAAAAATTAATTTAATCCATTTAGGAATAAGGCTGTAACATAACAAAATGTGGAAAAAGTGATGCGCTGTGAATACTTTCCGGACGCACTGTATGTTCCTTGTGTGGAGCTCAAAGGCTACAATAACCCAAGGTGCAGTAAGGTCCACCACAATGAAAAGCGAATGACTGCATCCACTGCAAGGAATTGTCTTTAGAGCTGAATGGAGTGCATAACAACTATCTGAAACCATATCTAAGCAGCGGAAAATAAAGCAAAATTTTTAAATCTTTTGTTTCCACAGAGGGATGGAATTACAAATACAATAGCCTTTCAAGGATAGCATCTGTAGATAAACTTTAAAAGTAAAAACATCATGTTAAAGTATTTTCTCTTGCCAAAAAAAAGTTCAAGCTCGGGCTCTTGTTAATTTAAATCCATGAGTAAAGGTAAATCTATATCCTCTTGTGGCACTTTTTAATTTAGGAGGGGAATAACATACATTCGTGAACTCAATAATGGCATTCTCATATAAGTTCAAAGAATAAAATGGATAAACAAGTTTGTTATAAACTGTCCTGCAGTATATCAATTTTCTTTTCATTCTTTTTCAGAGAGGAAAACAGGAAAAATAAAAGATACCAGACAAATAGTAAATAAGGCCTTGAACAGTTCAAACCTTGATTTAGCGTGCTTATCCTAAAAGGCAAAGAGCAATTCTGTTAGAGATTACACAATATTTTTAAGTCATCAGTAAAAGTAACAGAAAAGATGTTTTCAGCAGATGTATACTTTACAAAATGCAATGCTGCATCATTCAGTTAATCAACGTGTCTGAACAGTACTCTATCTAGCTTGTCGTCATAGACCTTTCTTCGAACTTGCAACATATTTACAAGGAAAGCACTTATATATTGCTGAAGCAGCTACAGTATCTACGTATATCATGACACCCAAATGCTAGAAAGCTGCGGTGGAGTGACAAAGTAGTTAGCATTGCGACATCTACACAACCTCAAAAATGTGAAGGTTACATTAACTGGTGAAAGTAAATGACCCCGTTATGCATGTGCATCTGAATGGGACCCCCAATACACTAGCGCCCTATCCAATTTTGTTCCCTGCCTTGAACTCTGTGCCACTCTAATAGGCTCCAGCCTCTCATGACTTGGAATTGGATTCACTGGGTCTGAGGACTGGCATGCTTTGTTATGTATTGTGGCACCTCACCCATGGCTGGACTCAGGCCTTGTATTTGATGCTTCTTATATTGCATATGTTTCATCAAATAGACTGGTAAATGGATGAATGGCTCTGCTGTGTTGCCTAATTTCTGGTGGTTATCAATAAACAACAGTAACACTTTGAAAATCAACATGTATATCTCACCTGATTTTCATAGGGCTTCTCTGACAGTAAGCACAATCACAAGAAACTTTGCAAAGCAAAAACTCAAAACACTACCAAACAGAAAAGAACTTTAAGTGTAATTCTATTCAAAATATAAGATTATATCACTGGAAATATTGGTTTACTGGGAAGAGCCTGCAAATGTCAGAGCAGAGTATAAAGTGATGAGTTAGGGTAAACAATATAAAAGAGTGAATTGACAGTAATTAAGCCATTCAGAAGAGTCAGCATTTGCATTATATTAACCAATTTGAAAGAACCATATAAAGTAACATAACTTTTGCTCTTACTTTGTGCAAGTATGAATTGATTGATGGAGGTGCAAGAAAGGAAGTAAGGGTGAACATGTTCATTTGTAATACTAGTTTATAAGGCTCTACAAGTTACTGTTATTTTCTTCTTTGGCAGGTTCATAATTTTATTTGGTTTTGGGGCATATATTAAATTACTAAGATCAAACAATACTTTTTACACCTTTAACCTGACTGGTGGCCCATCCAATATGATTCCTGACTTGTTGCCAGGATAGGCTTTGGCCCCCTGTTGTTCTGAATACGATTAAGAGTGATTAACAATGTTATCTTAGAGAATTACCAGTGTACACCTTTGAAAAAGATCAATTGACACATCACAGTAAACCAAATTATAACATAACATTCTCAGATTTGCTTAGTCCAGTTTAGGCTCAGAGCGTGCTAGAGATGATCCTGGCAGCATTAGCCTCAAGGGAAGAAGTAAACCTGGCTGGGATGGCAGAACATCGTGGGGTCTACTAATACACGCACTCAAAGTGGGCTCTTTTAGAGCTGCTAATTAGGCTAACGTGTGTTTTTGGGAAGTAGATGAAAAGCAGATGTCCCGGATAAAAACCCACTTAAGGAGAACTTGAAAACTCTACAAAAGTGGCAGTTGGGTGCACAAATTAAATCCATGGTCTTAAGGTGCAAGGGTCAGCAATGACACAAAATAAATTAAAATATTATAAACATGCAGTAATGACAATGTAACATATGAAAATGTCTGTAAAGAGTAGGGAATAACTCAATCATGGGGTTATCTTAATATAGAACATACTGTAGAATCAGGAGTAATATATCAATTAACTTTATTCTATTTCTAAGTTTATTAAGCTTCTTCATTCTCAACATTCATGACAGAAATTGGCTGAACCAGAGGTACCATTGGCACATACAGAACTTGGACCCTACTTCACTTCCTGGAAGGGGTTCTACTTTGTGAATTTCCCATTGGGATTAATAAAGTATCTATCTATCTATCTATCTATCTACTTTGTGAACCTTGTCCTCATGTTAACGTGGGTTTCTTTCTAAAGATTCCTGGAAACTCTCAGTCAGCCCAGTGTTGGTCTGAGATCACATTCATCTACCAGTAGGTATTTGTTTATACTATGTTAGAAAATATTCATTTTGTTTAATAGTAACTTCAACCAAAAACTAACTGCGAGAATTGAAAATGATGTATTACTATTTTGCAAAGCCCAATTATTTATCTTCTTGTGGATTTTTTCAATCTATGAGACTATATGAGTATGTTAGCTCTCTTTTTGTCTTTGGTGTATTCTCCTACTTATACGTTTTTGCATTAATTTAATAACAATTTTTGTTAACAGATTTTCAACATGAAAAACAACCCTTGTAAACATACAATAGTTTGTTAAACTAAACATCTATTTGAAATTTACTCTTTTTTTCTTTAAACATTCTTTTAATAACCAGTTATATGTTGGGATTAACACACCTAAGCAGCCCTTCAAATGTTGACTACTTCTTGGCAAGTTTTTTGACAATATAACTGAGGTTCAAGGTGTTCTATAATTTTAAATATTACATGACAAGCAGGGCCGGATTTATATGAAAAGAGGCCCTAGGCTATTCCACTTATGAGGCCCTTTCACCTTCCATTTTTAAGTTTGTAAATTACATGAGAGATAATAAAATTTTGCTAACAATTTGAATGTAGGCCCCTCTTGATCTTGAGGCCCTAGGCTGAAGCCTAGTTAGCCTATAGGAAAATCTGGCCCTGATGACAAGTTAATTACGCCTAATCAAAAGATTAAAATATGTAAAAGAGCATATGCCTACAGGTCAGATATAATTTCCTTTTGTCCTAAAATTCACTCAGCATAATGTATTTTAGGACGTAAGGGGCAGAATTTCTTATGAAATGAGTCAAAAATAAGGAGAAGCTTTGAAAAAAGAGAGTGAGTCATACTGCTAGGATAGTGTTAAACAGCGTCAATGTTGTAGTTACACATAATGAGAAAGGCATGTTTTACGCAACCCTGCAAACTTAGGACAAGCAGCCCCGCATGATCCGCCCAAAAAGAGTGCCTGCTGTGAATCAGCAGTATACTTGGAGCCCACTAAATGAGTTTACTTTGTTCCAATGTTCTAATCTCAGGAATTCAAAGAACATGTTTGTTTATTCAAAGTTGTCCCGTGGAATACTACACCTCAAAAGATATGGCAAAAAAAACATGACAGAGCTTTACTGAAAGCGATGAGATTCATAATGAAGTCTCTGAGGTTAAGAGATCAGTGTTGAAGAATATCTGTCAGCAAATAAAAATGAGGGGAAATGCCAACAAGAAGAAAAATGGCAAATGTAAAAGTTTGAAGAAATCCAGATTTGGCTGGACCCAATAAAATCTACCAGTATAATTTTTCAGCTGTACAGGTCCAGATACATGGGTTCAATAACTGTCTTGTCTACCAGTGTGGAGTGGGCATAGATAGATAGATAGATAGATAGATAGATAGATAGATAGATAGATAGATAGATAGATAGATAGATAGATAGATAGATTAGAATTCTTTATTGTCATTATGCATACACATAATAATTTTTTTTATTGGTAGGACTCAGCTTCAAGGTAGAATACTTAAAATACACAATACACTATAAACAATAAAATAAACTTAATAAGTATAAAAGACAGCAGCAATAAAACATCATCAAGTTCAGACTTTTACTGAGGTAGTACACCTGCAGAGACCAGTGATCTGTATGTGTGGGTCTGCAGGGGAGGAATACGAGTTTGTGTGTTTGATTACGAGGGAAAGTGCGTGTGCATGTCTAGAGGGGGGCAGGTTAGGGGTAGATGTATATGTGTGTATCAGCAGGGGCAGATGGACTTCACAGCTCTGGGGAAAAAGCTGTCTTCCAGTCTGCTGGTACGTGTTTTTATGTTTCTGTACCGCTTTCCCGAAGGCAGTGGTACAAACAGTCCATTTCCCAGATGGGTGAGATCCGTGGCTATACATTTGGCCCTCTTCTGCACCCTTCCAGCATATACAGAGTCCAAGTCTAGGAGAGGACTTCCCACGATCCCCTGTGCTGTTCTCACAACCCGTGCCAAGTCCTTCCTGTCCTGTGCTGTGCAGCTGCCATACCACACTGTCATACTGTGACAGAGAATGCTTTCTATAGCAGATCTATAGATGTTTGTGAGCAGCCAAGAGGAGAATCCAGCACGTCTCATCTTCCTGAGGAAGAAGAGTCCTTGTTGGGCCTTCTTTACCAGGTGAGATGTGTTCAAAGACCAGGTCAGATCCGATGTGATGAAAATTCTGTGGAATGACATTTTCACCCCACATTTGGTTTGATATTCTCTGAGTCCTTATATAAATGTTAGGATGATTTGCCAGTAAATGAGCTGGTTATTATGTGTGAAGGTATTAAACAACAAGGACTAGGTATCAGGGTCACCGACATGTGGTTGATTGAGGTACTGTATACCACCAAAACATGTATGTATGTCACTCGATCATTGTCTTTAGCAAAGGTGATTTAAGTAACCCTACCCATTTTGGTGATGTAATGAAGCTCAATGAAGGAGCTTTTACAGGGTGGTGCACAACTATGTCAATTAATGCGACAATTTTTCCTGTCCCACACCCTTCTGACCTGTTTATGCTTCAATCCGCCCTCTCTACTCATTGTAAATTTACATTATCAGCATCCTTATTTTCTGTCCATGTGCAGCATATGGATGGTCATGTGAAAATGGACATACTGTACACTGCTTTACAATCTATTGTCTTAAAAATCAGTACAGTACATAACAAAAAAAAAAAATCACCTAATCCTTAACAATCAGCAAAACTGTTGTTAGTTCTGTCCAACTTTCTGAAGGTGTCTTACTATTAGTTTAAATGTTTCTTATTTTATTTAACAGTGTTTCATCGGAACACATTGACTCATGGAGTTTTTTACCCGTTTTATTATGTATTAATACAGTTTACTATGGTGTACTTTGTGTTCTTACCTTTAGCAAAAAATAAATATATAGATACATCATAACACATTTCGAAGGATAATGGGATGAATTGTTTGTACATTTACAGCATTAAATTGCCAGTCCTGTTGTGCCAGAGAAAGAGAGAGTCAGGTTTAAAAGGATTAAAAAAGTGACAGACCCTGCCAAGAGACTGGCTTCCAGGCAAGGTGTATACAAAAGAAGCTTTTGAAAGATTTTATTAAAAGATGAGCAGTGATACCTTTTGTGCAGTTTTAAAAGAAAGCACAGTTGAACTATGTCCCAAATAAATAATTTTTTTATTTTAATAGCAAATCCCTTGTGATCATGAAAAGGATCTTTATTTCTTTGTATATTCCATACATTTACACTGGTGATGCAAAGCCACTTTCCAAAATTGAGACTGATAAGATATTTTAGGGTATGTTGTAAATATAAAGCTCTTTTTATGCTTGATGGACAGTTGTTACATAATTTAAACTGGGGTAGTTTAAGGGCCTTCGGTGTCTTTGTCATGGCAGCTAAAAGTCCTCTTTAGGAAGTGAGCTAAATTTGAGATGTACTGATTATATTGAGCAAGTTAATGGCTTTATTATCATGGTTGCTTTTGAGTGAAGAAGGTCAAAATCAAAACAATACAGTACACTTTTTTCCTTCAAAATGAATACCTTTCAGAAAATTCTCAGAAACATTAATTACAGCACCTTATCTAAACTCTGTAAATTACGTACATTTTAGAAGCTTGTGCAGTGGTTAAATCTGCATGGAAGTGATGAAATGGTAGAATTAAAAATTGCTGAGCAAAATTACACTTGAGAAAATGTTTCAAAAATCTTAGGGCAAAGTTTAACTCTCCCTTTCATATTTTTACTTTATTATTTGGTGTAATGTAATATACCTCAAAGTTAATGATTTTATAGCTGTACTGAAGAATTTCCTTCAGATTTTTATATCTTAGAAAGCCATGGGGAATAAAAGATGTATATTGTAGTGTTGGTGCTGAACGCTGCAATGGATAGATTCTCTGCTCTTTACATGGCTCTTTCAGGTGACTCACTATCCTTAAAAGGACTGCTCACCTTTTGTCGCACTATTTAGAAAAAAGCTTGAGACTTTGAAGGGTTGTGATTTATATAGGTGCCCCTGAAACTGGTGAGGTAATGCCAGCTCATTCTTGGGTGACTCATCCCTGGCTGATGTAACTTGTCAGTGCCATTACATAGCCAATCCCACTGAAATCGCTGTCCCCAGTAACCACTTCCAAACTCCTTGCAACAGCGCATAAACTCATTGAAAAGGCAATGTGGTCTTCCCTCACGCTGGTGACGAGGGCACATCAACAGGGATTGTGTGCGTTGTGTTGTAAAATGGCACAGCCGGGATGTTGAGTGCTGAACAGTCATGTGGTACAGCAGAGGCGTTCAGCTCTGACCAATTGTAAGCTTGCAGGCAAATCTCCATGTACTGGTCTCTTAGCTGTTTTCCTTCACTGAACTGGAGCTGCAAACCGCATTCCAGATCTGGATCTCAGCTTTGAGAGTCTCCCTGCACCACTGCCACTTCACAATGCCTTGTCCTTACCCTGTGTTTTTTTGCCACTGGCCCACCTTCTTACAGCTCACTTTGAATCAGTGGCAATTCACTCTGATACAATTTTTTCCCAGCTCATTGAGCCCAAAGCTCCACCTGCATCTGCACACCCAGGCAAATGGACCTTAGCAGATGGAAAATCAGTGGGGGAGCTGCAGAGTTAGCAGTCTCTCAGCTCTTTTCCCCCTGTACTGCAGCTGCAAACGGTGCTCCATATTACGGATTTGAGTCTCAAGACTCTCTAGCAACTCCTCCAAAGAGCCAGAAAGGTCCATTTCAGGTCTCCAAGGCACTCAACACTCTGCTACGTTGGACTGTAGGTCTTCCCTTCCCATTTCTAACATTAATGCACCGTTGGTGCCAGCAATGGATAGACACTCTGCTCTGTATATGGCTCTTTGAGGTGGTTCACTATCCTTAAAAGGACTGCTCACCTTTTGCTGTACTAGTTGGAAAACCATACAACTTGCAGCCTTGCTCTTTAAATATGCATCTCTGCCACTGGTGATGTAATGCCAGCACCTACTTGGGTGCTTTATCCCTGACTGATGTAACTTGTCAGCACTGTTACAGTATGTAAGATTAATTGTTGATTCTAAACAGTTCTTGTGTGTGTGTGTGTGTGTGTGAGAATGTGCTCCTCAATTGACTTCTACCCCCATCCAGGAATGATTCCTGCCTTATACCCAGATATACTGAAGTAGGTTCCTGCCTCGACTGAGCCCTGAAGTGAATTAAGAAAGTTTATGAATGTTATGTTACAATAAATTTTTGTTGTAAGCTCTTAATAAAATTTTGAAAGGTGGTACATTGGTGGAGACCTTGAGTATGATCCATGTACTCGAAGTGCCATGAAAATGTTGTTACGTTCTGAAATGGTTTATATCTTATTGGAAATTAACTTAAAATTCCCATATTTTATTGTGTACATTGGATTAGTGCATGTTTCCCTTCAACATATATTAACAACTATGTGTAGGTGTATGTGTCTTTAGTTGGATTGACTTTTTTCTTGTCTCTAGCAGATAACCTTTGTCAAAGCAAATGGAGAAAAATGGACTTTCTATCTGTGTAACTGTTTGTTCTTTAAAGATCTACCTTTTCCTGAATTTCTACTCAAAGTTCACCCATCTGTTGGAAAAATAAACATTATGTAAGCATAATCTGTGTATAATTATATAAGATCACCACTATATTCAAGTAAGTTTATTTTTGTATAGTGAGCTTCATTGAATGCATGCTCAGAGTGCTGTAACAAACCCACATGTAAAAAGCAATTACTACTTTAAAAATTACTAATTATATAATTCATAAAATTAAATAAATACACACAAGGTTGTTTAAACACGCAATATTTGTAGTAAAAATACATTTCAAAATACCACAAATCATGGTAAATGCATTCAAATAACACACTGACATAGACCACGTTAACTAAAGATGTTTTGGCTTCAAAAGAAGGTTATTAAGCATGACCCAAGATATACTAAAGGCACATGGAATACATTACCAAGAAATGTGGTAGATTGTATGCCTTTAAGGACCTTCAAAACTTGACTTGATATTATTGTATAGAAATAAGGTGAATAAGATTGACACAGTGTTCTTGTCAAAATTCTCCAATGGACTAATACACTGTTCAAATATATTCTAGAGAACATGGACACAAAATGGCATGTGAAAAAGAAAAGAAGAGTGACTGAAACTGAATGCCTTTTAAATTGGGACATCCAACTTCATTTGAATCAGTATATTTAATTTAGAAAATTAGATCATATATAACATTTAACTTAATATTTTGTTCTCTGAAAACTTTTTACATGTTAAAAAAGTCTTATTTTTTAAAACAGGTATTCACACATGACTCTTAATAATTAACTATATTGGGACATACTTAATAAAAGCAGACTTGCATTTTTGACTTATACGATTTATCTATGTGCTGACTGGCATGATTGGAATCATTCACAGTCATTATATATAAATGAACCTAGTTGATTAAAGGAAGCTTTCTGTTAAACTTCTTCAGTCTTGCATTGACAAGAGCATATGGGACTCCACCAGCTGATGTAAATAAAGGACATCAAAGTCTGAATCCAATTTAAAACGATGGCTCAAGACTCTTTTTTAAATTTAGTTTTTTCTAAAACATGTGACAAAATATAGGACAGTTCTGAAATAAGAAAAAATAATACCTAAAATAATTAACATTATTAGAAAGGTAACAACTGTTGGAAATTAATGCCATTTTTTGTTTAGACTTAATGGGTTTGAATGTTTTGCATTAGGGCTTTAAAAAGGACTATTCTATTTAGAAAGTATTTTTTGGGACCTTATATGTTTGTGGTTCTATTATACATCTTCAAGCATCTTATATCTTTTCCAATTGGTTAGGTGGTACATTGCTTTGCATTGTGCTCTCACAGCTCCAGAATGATGGATATTAATCCTGGTCCTATCTTTGTTTGTGTTGACTTGGCATGTTCCACCCGTGTCAGCTTGGGGTTTTTCTGGGTACACCATTTTTATCACACATCATAAAGATGAGTAGGTTAGGTTAACTGGTGACTCTAAATTTGCCTATATTACCAGAAACGAGTGAGTGTATTTGGTTATGTAACCTAAAACAGACTTGTACCCTGACCTGCCTTAAAGCCTGTGTTGTTAGTGCAGACACTTACTCCCTGCATCCTGAGACTGAAGTAAGTGTGATCAACAAATGAATGACTGGATGGAGACTTAAACACTGAGATTCCCTAACCATCCAATCAAACACAAATTCTACAAAAAAAAAAGAGTCAGAATTGCTTAGAGTCTTATGACAGAAAAGATGCCAGTGTTGCAGCAGATATTCTTTTTTAATTAAAAGTCAAAGGCGGCATATTTTAAACTTTCAACAAATTGCCTGGGGAAAATGTCATGGTGGGGATCTATAGTCTATTCTGGCAGGGATTTGTATTTTGTATTTCTTTGTGTATGTATTCCTTACAGTTATGCTTCCCATGTAAATCACTTTCCCACACTTACCTTGCTAGGGAGCTACTTTAGCTCATTATAGGACAAGCTGATGTACTAAACGTGAGGGAAAAAAAAAAATCAATATGCTCAGAAAAAAAAAATAAACCCCAGTGTCTGATAATAATAATAGTAATTCAGTAAATTTACTATATATAGTACTTTCAAGGTACTTAAAGCATGTTACACAGAGAGTGGGGAGAAACTTCAACCACCACTAACTTGCAGCATCCACCTGGATAATGTGATGGAAGCCATTTGCACTAGTATGCTTACCACACATTAGCTATTAGAGGGGTGAATGGGTGAGATATATTTAGCCTATCAGAGACATGGGATGAACGAGCAGGACATGACGGACAATGTAGCAAGGACATCGGGATACACTCTACTCTTTATGAAGGATGTCCAGGGATCGTTAATGACCACAGAGAGTCAGGACCTCGGTTTTATGTCTCATCCATTTTACAGCACAGTGTCCCTGTCACTGCATTGGGATCCACATTCAGACAGCATGGTAGGTGCCCCTGCTGGCCTCACCAAAACCTCTTCCAGCAGCAACCCAAACTTTTTTCCTTGTTGGTCTCCCATTCAAGCATTGCCCAGGCCTGAACAAGCTTAGCTTCAGGTGGATGACCTGTTCTGAAGTGCATGTGCTATGGCTGCTGGCCAGCATGTGGCAGGTGGTATGGCTGCTGATCAAGATTCAGACTCAGTACTCTGATGCTTTATTGGAATCTTCAAGATCTTTCTCCTAAAATCTGTAAGCATTTCTTTGCTTTTAAAATTGAAATAAAATGGAATAGTACTTGCTAACACCAAGAAGAAAGGAGTGGTTCTGTTTACACATGACATACAATCTGTGCAGATGACTTTCTATTAGGTACATTTTGCAACCATTTTGTGCAAGTTTGCACAAAATGATCACCATGCCTACCCTAGAAGAAGGAAAAACAGAATGCTACCTGAAACTTGCCTTAATGTAACACAAGATGGGAATGGCAGACTTTTAAAATTGTTTGTGCCTAGAGATAAATGGGCAAAGGTTGCAGAGGTGAAAGGCAATAAGGAAAAAAATAATAATAAATTCTCACCTCACTTAAACCACCCTTGCACTCAGGTGTCTGTAGCACTTGTTGCGGCTTGTCCACTTACTCATACAAAACCAAAAGGCTCTATTTTATGATGCACTCAAGCTGTCAGCCACTCACCTAATGCCTTGTTCACTTCAAGCCATCAACAAGATAATAAAGCTTTATAGTCCTTGTTATGCCATGTGACTGGAATACAAGAATCCCCTGAATTATAATAATTATGCCATTCCCATAATTCTAGGAGAGAAATGTTCCAGCTGTAACAATTTATGTAAAAGCAACACATGCAAAAGTACCTCCTGGTCACACCACCGGAGAAGGCATCGGAAATGATTGGGCAGAAGAAACAGCAAATAGTACTGCTGTTGTTAAATGGGTTATTTAATATTTACCAGGTAAATATTTTAGTCTTCGAATTTTACATTTTGATGCATTTCTATTTTTTTTTTTGATATCAAGGTTTGCTGAGGAAAATGTAAAAAATAACCAAACATGTTGTGTGGGTATATGCATTTCAAATGCATTTTAAAATGCACACAAAAGTGATTTCAAAATCTATTTTATTCATTTTTTGAATCTCTCTATTATAATTAAAAAATCTTGGGAGACAAGACGTGACTTTCAGAGAGACTTTTTGGAATGAAGTCCCGTGAGATACTTTTAACATGAGATTCGTTCAAGTCACACCATACATACAATCATTTTCAAACAAGACCACGGTCATCTAACCTCAGTCGTGTGAATGCTTTTGGCAGACACACTCCCTGCGCTCTCAGCTCTTATAAATTTTATCAGGACAATAATTTTATATGTTCTAGATGACACGTCAATGACTAAGCGAAGAAGAAAGAGCATGGACAAACATTCGAGAAAGTCGGTTTATTTATTAGAGAGAAAGAAACGATATTCACTCATGGGCAGTTACATTGTAAAGAAGAGAGTTCCAAATATTGTTTTTACTGAAGTTTTAAAGTAAAAGTGAAAATAATGCATATGTAACAATTCCCATGAAAATAACAATCTCTTTAAAATGTATATCCGTTTAAGCAAACCTGGGGGTTGGCGAGTGAAGCGAGCAAGGGGCGGAGCCCCCTTACTACTATAAAAATGAATGTACCATTCTAGGTGCATGTATCAACTACATATCAACGGTAAACAGAGAAAGCATTGACTTTAATTTATTATTGGAGCAATCAGCCTTATAAGCTAGTAACAGAGTTTTGAAGATAGATCAATATATGGAAGCCACTACAAATGAACCTGAAGAGGAGTGCTCCTCTCACAGTGATTTGTTTGGGTCTAGACTTTGGCAGCAGTTTTCTGTACTTGTAATAGGTCTATCATTTATAGTAAAATATAATTTTAAAAAGTTGCAATTGCCCAAATGAGGGGTGAGAAAGCATGGAAAAGCAGGAAACCCTTCATTTCCTGAACCTGCTTTTTTCCCATATAGGAAAACAAACCCAGAATGAGATATGAGTCCATACTCATGAAACCTTCTACAGTACACTCTCTCATCTGGCCAATGTAACAACATTGAGTAACCTACAATGTTCAACTTCAGCATCTGGAGGTTAACCAGCGCACCCAGACACACTCATGCAGACTTTCAAATGACATGACAACCTGTTCAACAGGCGCTACAACCCTGGCAACCTATTTAATGTTATTTAGTTTAGCATTAAACTATTCAGTGTTACTTATTTTACCATTAAAACTGGAAATCCGGCTATCTGGGAAAAAGGAAAACAAGACCAGTTCAGTCTTGAACTTGAACAGAAAATATAGAGACTCCATCATTTCTAAACACTTGGAAGGTCTGTCTCACCATAAACAGGGATTCTTAGGGTGAACAGCTGTTCCCAACCTCAAAGTAAAACTTGGCATAGAAAGAAGAACTCTTTGCTTGTTTTTCACTGTTTTTCAACCCGAACTGTTCTAGAGAAATGTCATTCTTCTCTGCAAATCCTTTTAAGCTCTGTCAGGTAAGATGGAGAACATCTGGAAACAGCTATTTACAAGTCTAGAGATGTTAAATTGGGTTCAACTCCGGGCTCTGGCTGGGCAACTCAAGAACATTCCTAGAGTTGTTCCTAAGCATCTCCTGTATTGTATTTGCTTTGTGCTTAGGGTCATTGTCTTGGAAGGTGAACCTTCAGCCTAGTCTGAGGTCTATCCGATTTTCAGGGTTGCAGATTATATCTGTACTTTGTTCAGCTATTGCTCAAACCTATCTAGTCTCTAATCCTAGCCCTGCTGCTAAAAAACAACATGAGGCTGCCACCACCTGGTTTCCTCCCAACATGTCTCTAATCTTGGTTTCATGAGACCAGAAAAATCTGAGAGTCCTATAGTGCCTTTTTGCAAACTCTAAGTGGGTTTCCAGATATCTTTTACTGAGGTGAGGCATCTGTATAGCCTCTCTGCCATAAAGCCCAAGTTCGTGAAGTGTTGCAGTGATGGATGTCCTTCTAGAATGACCACCTGGTTCTTAGTCACCTCTCTTAGCATAACCCCTTTTCTTTGATTGCTCATTTTTGCCAGGTGGCCTGCTTTAGGAAGAATCATGGTTTTAGCAGACTTCTGCCATTTAAAAATTATGAAAGCAAGTGTACAATTAGGATACTTCAATGCTGCAGAAGATTTTTTGTAGTCCTGTCTAGATCTGTGCCTCATCATAAGTCTGACTCTAAGCTCTGCAAGCAATTCTTTTGACCTCATGAGCTTTGTTTTTGTACTGATACACATTGCCAACTGTGTGATCATATATAGAAAGGTGTGTGCCTTTACTGGTCATGTCCAAACAATGGAATTGACTAGAGGTGGATCACAATCAAGGTGTAGAAACATCTCAATAATGATGAACAAAATGAGATGCACCTGAGCCAAATGTCAAGTGTCATGGCAAAGTGTCTGAATGCATGTGCCAATGTGATATTTGTTTTATTTTTGATAAATTTGTAAAAATTAGTAAGCTGTTTTTGTGTTATCATTCTGGGGAATTGAATGTCAGTTGTTGCGGGTACAAGGCTGCAACATAACAAAATGTGAAAAAGTGAATGGGTCAACATTCTTTCTGGATCCACTGTAACATAATATGTAAAAAAAGTGAGAGCAAGATAAACAGAGGATGGCATTTAGGAGTATTACTGGGTCCCATCACTAGTCAAATGTCCCATCTCTATATAAGAAAAAAAATGTCTATTTGTCAATTTGAAAAAATGTGAACTGCATTAGCCATCAGTTTCATTTTGAATTAGTGCTGGTAAACATCTGTCCAGGTTTCCTGTGATTTATTTATTTATGAAACAAGGAATTTTTGGTCTTCCTCAGTCCAGTCACACTTGCACATCCACTCCACAGAGTCAGAGAACATGGCTGCTACAAATTTTGTCTGTCTGCATGGTTGCTCGCCAAGTGCTGTATGTGTCATAGGATCCAAGGAGCAATGGTGTCTATGATATATAAGATGGATGCTTATATTAAGCAAGGACCAGCCTTTAACTCTTCCATGGAAGGATTGTGCAGAAGACTAGCACTCAAGTAAACAATTCGAACAAACAATTTAGGGTAAGATTTTGCTTTTGGCCTTTGATTCATTTACATTTTGATTTTACTTATTTTTCTAAAATATTTTGTCAAATAATTTGTTAAACTTTTGTTTGTAGATTCTTCCTTCAACTTTCACTATTTTTAACTTTGGCCTACAAAGACAGACTTCTCCTGATTGCTTCTGCTCAATATCCAAACTCTCTGATAGGGCATAGAATTTCTGTCCAACTGAAAATAACAGCCAGTACATTGTTAGCTTTGATACAATAAAATATATCCATTTAATCTCTTCTATTACTTTGTTCTTTATTTTGCACTTCACCGTGAAGTTGTCCTCAATAGGGCACCACTCAGAAATTCTGCAGCCCTGTGTAAATTCAGACCTTAACTACTATCGTCCTAACCAGAAGTAATGGTTAATCGTATTTAAATGTTGCAAATTTTCTAGCTGCTTTTCTAAATCCTGACTATTTAATAATGGTTTCTTTTTTCTTCTAAATTTTTAATAAATATACAAAATTAATGAAGAAGAATGAAAAAAAGACACAAAACTTTACACAGTACTGAAGGTTGTAAACAAAATTGTTAATCCATTTAGAAAAGTACGCCTTTGCCTGAGGCATCTTCTGTAGTTTTAGTCTTTTGTTTTGTAATAATAATCAAAAAGAAACAGACACTCCATTTGGGGTTCCAGTTAACATCAGCAGGATCCACATGTCAACCCATCGTGTTTTCTTTTCTTTTTTGTACTTCAATTACTTGGCTTGATGCTTATTATTGTGAAACTAATTATCTACTCAAGGCAACTCAGGGTTACTTTTGGCACCTTAATCCTTTACAGGCATGGGCATGGAGTAAATGCGTGGGATGTCCCTATCTCACCTTTTAAATGTGCCCTACAGAATGACTCCACAGTTTAATATATTGTTGTTTATAGCAAGTCTGCCTTGAATTTCTTGTAGAATATGAATTACTCGTCAAAAGAAGTGGAATTTTGAATGACTTGAATGTAGTACTGTAGTCTTATTGCCCTGAAATCTAAAGCCAAGGTCTGTTTTTTTTGTCTTAATCCTGAAAATAATGCAACAGATTTTATTTTTACTGTTTGATTATTCTGTTTAATAACATAATAAACAGAAATATTCAGCAGTCAGATCTTAGAGCATGGCTTCTTTGAGATAAACCACAGTAACTATGAACCTGTTAACTCTATCTGGAATACTAGTAAATAATGGACATGATTATAAAATACTATTTTATAACAAATAGCCGAAGCAAGTTTGTTAAGTGGGTAGTCAGCATATGTGTATGTCTGTAAGACATACTTAATCACTTTTTTCAGGAATTAACAGTGTTCAATGTGAAAAAATGCTTCTTAATATTTAAAATTTAATGGGTTGTTAATTACATTCTTAATTGAAGAGCTTGTTTTAAAGTAGCAGGTCCTTCCATTTTACTTCTTTGCTTCACATCATTTGCTTAAAATGAAAACATTTCAGTCATTCAATCCTTCCTTTTAGCTCATTCTGTGAAATACATTTGTTGAACTTTACTCTGCATGGCACATTATATAACCCAGCACTCAATGTACGCACTTGTGCATCTTGTCAATTTTTGACAGTAATAAGACTCCTACATCTTTAAAACAATAAATACACATCAGTTTCCGACCCCCTGGTATGTAATTATTTACCACACGGGGTACCTGAAAAGAGGTGCATCCCCTGTTCCACGGTGGTCCTGCCTTACCCACAGGTGCTTCCTGAAGACAATGATTTGGCAGCAGAAGAACTCCCGAGTTGGGTTCGAAAGGGAGCCCTTCACGTTGCCAAGGGTGTTGGAGTTAAGTGTGGAAGAAGGACAAAGCTCACTTGGGAGGAATTCAGAGGAAAGAAACAAATAGAATTATGTTGATTTGGATTTGGATTTGAATTTGGATAAAGCATCTACAAAAGTACTTTGTTAAATAAAAATAAATTTATTTTGAACCTGGGATTTGTGTGATGCAATTGTGTCTGGAGTTTGGGGGCCTGCAACACACTCTACTGATCATTTATAACCCACTGAGACAACAGGAGGTGCCATTGTTGTGTTTTTTTCCTTTTCTCCTAAAGAAACAAACCTCCCATTGAGGGCAGCTGACTCTGCCCCTGGACTGCCGGAAGGAGTTATTTTTGGCAATCGTACTACCCGCTAGACACAGCTCCGAAAGGTGCTGACAAATTCAAGTCAGCTTTCTGTTTTGGCCCATAAACCTGGGCAATTATGTCAATATGGGTGTTACTTTGATTTATTTTTCTTGCTTTTTAAATGGGGTGACCCGGTTGGTGCCTTGAATATCGATATTGACCAGGCCACAGTATATTAATATAGAATGAACAAATATTCAGTTTTAGCAACAGAAGACTTGTTTGTTGTATAATGATGCATGTACTGCTTTAAGCATTATAAGTTCAAGCTTGGCATTCTTTATGTCCCGATTCTTGTTGGTATCCCGTTATGCCTTTGTGAGCCTTTAAATTCAGTGATGAAAGGATTTCATCTTTTTATACGCTACCCAGTTAGTACTTACAATGTTGTAGAATGTCAACGAGAAGGAGGAGGCCATCAGAGCTGGCACTTGTCTGACGCTGAGTGTGATTTATTTTGTACAACAGTATATTTTACTAAAGTCCTCATCTACAATGTAAACTGACTTTGTCTCCATAATGGACATTATATTGTCATGATTTGATTATGTCAATTAAATTAAAACTTTGAGGTGGGTTGGCACCCTGCCTGGGGTTTGTTTCCTGCCTTGCACCCTGTGTTGGCCGAGATTGGCTCAAGCAGACCCCCGTGACCCTGTAGTTAGGATATAGTGGGTTGGATAATGGATGGATGGATGAAATTAAAACTTTTCTTTTTTTTATTGTGCTTTAACAAAATTTATGTGTTCATTGTAAATGTTGTATGGTTACATAATGTGCATTTAATGCATCATTGTTGTGGATTTGTGCACAAATATTGAGCATATAGGTAGTAAAATTGTTCTAAAATATAAATAAACAATTTATTGTGAAGGTCTTGTAAATGTAAAGGAAATGAAACAGTATGAATGGAGTCAAAAGTCTCTTTTACAAATATGTAAAATTTTGCAAGGTGTAGAAATCTCTCCTTGCACTTTGTTGTTCATTGCATCAGAAAATAACTAGGTTAAAATACAAAATATGCATGTGCCCTTATTTAATATGCTTCAGCAACCCTTTAGTAAATTATATCAATGATAATGGTGGTTTTTGAAGTAATTTGCGAGATGAATTTATTGGTTCTGAACTCTAGGATTCTTCATCCAAAGTCATAATTCACATGTATCTAAAGGACTGGTTCATGAACTGTACACAAAAAAGAATAACAGTAAAAAGAAAGTCACATCTTTACTTCTCCAAAGGAAAATAGAAGAGCTAAACATGTTTGTGAAGCCTTTGAGAAACGCTCCAAAATAAACGTTGAAGGTAAGTGACTACAGTTTTACCAGTTACTTATCACAAAAATGCATGGTTAACACAGAGACTGAGACTAACAGTGATACTTATTTTTGGTATCCTAACATTTTGATCAGTATATTGTACTATATGACAATTGTTTTTAAATATGTGATGTTTCACATTGTTTTAAGTATTTTTTTATCTTCTATAAGGGAAATAAACACTGAGTAGACAGGAAAAAAGTGAAAAGCCTCAAACTGGATAAGGACATGTAGAAGAGTGTAAACATATACAGTACATCTAGATTAAAAGAACATGAAGCAAAAATTAAACCAAATAAATGAAGAACAGGAAGCTCAATGGTGAAAAGATGTAGGTGTTTATGCCAATTTAGCTTTGTATTCTGCATAAGATATAAAGATGTGGTTAAAGAATGCAATTAAGAATTAGGCTAGTTCTGTACTGCCTACGGCAATAGACTATAAATCATAAGGGTTCCTGGAATACCTCTGTTTACCCTTTGTAAGTAGAAGTAGTACTAGTATTATAGTGCAATGCATGCTTACATGTGACTGAGATTGTAAAAAATATATAGTTCTACATTTACAAAAAAATCATTATTGAATGGTGCTTTATAAAATAAAGACAGTTGACCTATTACATTTATCACTGTTATTATATGATATAAGTAAATTCAGCCTCTGATTCTGTGTTTAGAGAACTGCAGCACATGTTTCCCTGTGGCTACAATAAAAAGGACACAGTCATACTCCATAGCAACTTCGTAATTATTTGCATTGCAAGAAGGTACTTCATTACACTAAGGTTTGTCTTTTACTTTCACAGATAAGGGAGCAGTGAAATGTCCTAGGACAAAGGTTTTAAAGTTACTGTCGCAGTTAGGAGACCCGGGTTCGCTTCCCGGGTCCTCCCTGTGTGGAGTTTGCATGTTCTCCCCGTGTCTGCGTGGGTTTCCTCCGGGCGCTCCGGTTTCCTCCCACAGTCCAAAGACATGCAGGTTAGGTGGATTGGTGATTCTAAATTGGCCCTAGTGTGTGCTTGGTGTGTGCTTGGTGTGTTTGTGTGTGTCCTGCGGTGGATTGGCACCCTGCCCAGGATTGGTTCCCTGCCTTGTGCCCTGTGTTGGCTGGGATTGGCTCCAGCAGACCCCCGTGACCCTGTGGATTCAGCGGGTTGGAAAATGGATGGATGGATGGATGTCAGTGGGCATAACCATCCTCACCTGTGCTCATGATTTCTGGGTTTGGACTGAAAGAATGAGTTTGCTTCTGCAAGTAGCTGAAATGAGGTTTCTGTATAGGGATGATACAAGGAAAAAATCAGCAATAGAGAAGGACCTCAGAGCAGAAATTTGTTTGGATTGAATGCAGCCAGCTAAAGTGCTTTGACATACATTTGGACTGTCCACTCAGGGTTACCACACATGGAAGAACTCCGTGAGAGAGACACAGAACACTATGGAAAACTGTGGACTTCATTAGTTGGGCAGAATTGAATCCTGCAAGGTACCAAGAACACAAACACATGAGATTTCTTTCAGTTCCAGCATTAAAGTAAATTTGATATTAATAAGAATAATCAATGTTACACCCAGAATGTTGAATAAGCAGCCTATAGCCAGCGTACTGTGGCAAACAGTAAGAAAAAAAGATGTAGAGATCCTTGGAGAAAACACTGAACATTTTAACAGACAAAATGATCAAATGAGTCATAGATAAGGCTAATGCACTAACTTCTCAAAACTGTTCATTAGCAAGTAAGTCAGCTGGTCCTCTTGCTGTAAATGTCATTAAAAAGTCAGTTGGGTTAAACCAGTAATTTCTTACTTGTAGACAATACTATTTCCACTAGAACAGTGGCAGATGAAACTATTTTTAAAGAATACAAGGCAACAGCTTTTTAGAGAATATTGCAATACTGTAGGTGAACTCATTTGGTGTGCTTTGAAACTCAGTAAGTTTAACCAGCCTCTCCATTCTGTACGTATAGCTGGCATTAAGAAAATGGGTAAGGGTGAAGTTAAATGAAAACACTATCATGGTGAAACTGTTTTCTGAATAATTAAAACTTAGACCAGTTTATTTGATGCAAAATATATTTTCTTGGAACATATTTATGCAGCATAAAACAGTACCAAATGTCTTTAAGTCCTTATATTAATACAATATTTAATATAGATAGATAGATAGATAGATAGATAGATAGATAGATAGATAGATAGATAGATAGATAGATAGATAGATAGATAGATAGATAGATAGATAGATAGATAGATAGAACCTTATTTGTCCCTGGAGGAAATTTGGCTTTTTACAGAAACTCATACATAAATAGATAGATAAATAAATATATTGTCACACATACACATCTGAGGTTTGCCTTCCTACCACTCCTGGACACATGGGGGCGCCATCACTGATAGTATCATCTCCTTTTTCTCCCACAGCCTTGAGAAACTTCCCACTGAGGGCAACTGACTCCACCCCTTCTGATCTATTTCTCTCAAGGGGGAAATTTACATTTCCAAACTCACTTAAAATAAGTTATAATACAAAAATTAAAAGGTACAGTGGTGGCTGCTCTTTGACTAAAGGATCTGTGCTGGCAACAAGATGGTTGCTGGTTCAAATCCTGGCAGTACCAGAAGGACTGATACTATTTTAGACCCCTGAACAAGACCCTTAACCTACAACTGCTCCAGAGGTGCTGTACAAATTGCTGACCCTGGGCTCTGAGCGCTGTGCTTCTCTCTCTCGCTCTCTGTTTGGAGAGTAACTTGGGGCAGATGAAAAATGAGAAACTCCTAATGTACTAAATTGTACATGGCAAACATGTAGTAATAATTCACTTAATTATCTTACCAGCTGAAAAGTAGCGGGCTCTTCATTTGTTAAAGGAAAATAGTTCCCTGTTCCTAAAACAATGTTCTTCCAATGTAATAGTAGGCCCAGGTTTGACTACTCTGTTGACAGGGCTTATTGAAGGAATGAGTTACAAATTAGTGTAGATGGTGTAAACTAATTGATAAATGTGCACTTCCATCATTTGGCAGAAGTTTGTTTTTTTTAATTTTTAATATTGAAAAAAAATAAAATTGTATACAGACAAGTCCACCTTATCCATCCATCCATTATCCAACCTGCTATATCCTAACTACAGGGTCACGGAGGTCTGCTGGAGCCAATCCCAGCCAACACAGGGCGCAAAGCAAGAAACAAACCCTGGGCAGGGCACACACACACACCAAGGACAATTTGGAATCGCCAATACACATAACCTGCATGTCTTTGGAATGTGGGAGGAAACCTACGCAGACACGAGGAGAACATGCAAACTCCACGCAGGGAGGACCCGGGAAGTGAACCCAGGCCTCCTAACTGCGAGGCAGCAGAGCTACCCACTGGGCCACTGTGCTGTCCCAGTCCACCTTATGCAACAGATAAATTCATAGTCAAAGTAGAAACAAAGAAAAGAAGGAAAAAAACATTAGAAAGTTAAAAAAAGAAAGCAGGAAAAAAAAATGATAAAAATGGAAATCACCCACCCATTGCTTTCAATCCTTGTACTGAAAAATGTTTCTTTCAAATAGTTTCATATCTTTACAATCATCAAATTGCTATTCAAATGCGTTTGGAATAGTTGCATATTTTTCTATCCATATCCGCCTTTGGTATAATGTGGTGTGTATGATGCTAGTTTGTTGTCTAGTCTTGCCACTACAGCTATTTGATCTGCTCTGTTTATGTTCGTGTAGCCACACAAATGACAGGATGATTTGACAACAGGAGGAAGAAATTGTTTAAAGGGCAAGTTTGGTATTTTTCAAGTCAAAGTTATTTTTTCACAAACATGGTATATATGCATTTGCCATCTGAAATTGTGTTCTAAAGTTCAGCGTTTTCTATATATTTTAAAAAATACAAAGCCTGTCCTGGTTTTTTTTTTTTTTTTTTTTTAACAAAGTCATCATGAGGCTCAAATGGAAAACAAAAGATTAAAAACTTACCAAATATGTCCATTTTTGAAGCCAAGAAATTTATTGAGTATTGATCTGCATCTTGACAGACTAAAATAGCTTACACATCATTTTTGAATAAAACAAGAACACCAATATTATGAAATCCAACCATTTTAATAGAAGACTGGGTTTGCGCTCTATACCTCAGTGCTTGCCTTCCCATTTAACAACCTTTAACCCCCTGGGGTGTGGTTTCTTCTCAAAAGACAAAATCAGACTAAACTGTTCTTGTAATTGGTGTTGTGTTGATTTACTTCCATGTTAATGTGAGAACTCCTGCCAAGAAGGTCACTGTTAACACACAAGCGAATAGGAAATGTATAGTTACCTCAAAAAAAAATAGCACCAGGAATATGCAATAAAGCGATAATTTCCAGATCCCTTTTGTTGTCATAAACTTGTGTCGGAAACATGGAAGGCATATTTTCTAATATCAAAATTTTTACTGCTTCTAAGTGTCCATATTTGGTCAATTTTGCAAATACCAAATTTATCGTGTAAGACTACAAGGAGACATACATGTGATGACATACATAGGCAGTATGGCGTAGTGGTTTAGGCTGTGGACTTCAAACCCCGAGATTATGGGTTCAAATCCGGAGTGACAGGCAAGGAGCAAAAATATTGGAAAACAAAAAAAAAAACAAACAAACAAAAAATTCAAATTTCAAAGCGAGTAACAAAGTAAAACAAAAAGCAAAACAATCTCAGCCCCTTTTAGCTTCCATAAACCTAACAAAGGGAGCCATAGTAGGTTAAAGGGTTTGAGGCAACGATACCAGAGGCTATATATCAACATCTTAGATAGGCCAAATGAGACGACCAAATATACAGTACACTTGACTGGCGTAAACGACACGGCCGTGCTCATGCACAAAACTAGCGGCAGACAAAACAAAACAAAAAAATAAAATGAAATCACCAGAAAAACAGAAAAATGTTTGAATAAAGGGGAAACAAATGTTGATCAAATTCACATGAGGAAAAATGCAACTCAGAAGGCCCAAACCCATATTTACAGCAGTGGGTGTATCAAGTACACTATACGCAAAGAGTTGTGGGAAAATGGAACAAACTACAGTGTCATGTTGTTGAAGCACACACCTTGACAACATTTAAGAAGTGTCTAGATGAGATATCGGGATAGCTTAGCTATTAGCCAACAAACAACCTTGATGGACTGAAAGTTTTCCACACATTTGTCTGATTTCTTACTTTATAAAACATTTATTCTTAATTTTCTTTGTTTTCCATTTTTTGTATTGTGTGCCTCACGAGCCATCGTTGCACCTGGGGGTCAAAGTGGTGTCATGGATTCCTTAGCATAGGATAAGAGAAGTTATAATGTGAGTTTGTTATTCTCCCCTATTCTAAAACCAAATCTGCAGAAGGGCAAATGTCAGATTCCTTTTTTGAAGAAACTTCTTCTACTCATTCTCTATATTGTTGCACATTTTGAAAGTGCATTCACCAGTGTAGCAGTAGGGGGCGCTAGAGCTCCCTTGAACCCTCAGGTACCACTCCAAACACCGGGTAAAATTATAATTATTATTTATTTTATAATAACTATGTGCACAAAGCACCCTCCACTCCACACTACACATACAAGTATGATAATCAATAATCACCAACAATCCTCCACTCCCAGACACTTCGCCACCCTACCTCCCAGCTCAGCTCAGCATCTGGGCTTTCCCACAGTCCTTTTATATTCCCTGACCCGGAAGTGTTTCCCATCCTACAGTCCATGTGATTTCTTATCACTTCCGGGTCAGAAAAAAAGTCCTTCTCTTCAACCCGGAAACACGTCGTTCCCTCTGGTCATATGATCATGACATGCTTCCGGGTTATAGGGCACGTATAAGTCCTTGAGCCTTCCTGCAGTGTCCTCTGGTGGGCCCCACGGTGTCCAGCAGGGTTGGGAATAAAAACTCCATTGTCCATAATTCCCTGCTGGTCTTCAGGGCCCTTCCATGCTACAGGGAGGGCTCCATCTGGTGGCCTGGGGGTATTGGCTGGGATGAACAGCCGGCCATCTCCCACACCAGTACCGTTTGCTATTTTCAGGCGAAGATATTCTCTGGTTTATTTATTTGTATTTGCAACAGTATAGTAATTTTAGTCATTAGGTTTTATTTTAAACAGGCAGGTGCTGACTGTGGAAGAGCAGTGTGAGATGGCTGAAGGTAGGACTTGTGTGCTCAACATAGTGCTGCCATTAAGATTTCTTTGCAGGGTACAACTATAAAGTTGGTAGGACTTTATATCATCTATTATTTGTAGCCAGTCTTCCTGTCACAGATATAATGTAGATGATTCAGTGACACGACATGCTTATATCTCTGTGTGAGCTTTGACTACCATCTCTTTCTACTTTCACAATGTATTAAGAATTTTTAAAGAGTCAAGATACAATCATGAAAAATGAGCAGCTTTTATAGAAGACAACTTCAATCAAAATTAAAACTGAAAAACAAAGCAATCACTGGATAGCATTGTCAATGGATTTAAAGTCCTTCATCTCTAAGTTGTGACATTAGAGTTTGGTACTTTCTTGATTGTTTTCCAGAACCTAAGAAAGTCAAAGAACAAACGAGTCTATTGAATCTTTTCAAGGTCGTCCAAATTAGATGCAAGTATTTATTTGTTATGGCAGAGATGTTTCTTAAACCCCAAACAAGAAGGCTCCCTCCGGCTGTTTTATATTCATAGATACCTCTGAGATCTCACGACTTCCTTTGGATTTGAAAATACAAATAAACTGTCTGTTTTTTCAGATGGTCATCATTAAAGATAGCATCAGACATTGTCTGTACATTATGCAATGCAAAAACTTTCATCCTCAGTATAATGGCATAACATATTTATTTCCTATTATAAAAAGTACACTATAACCCCTCAAAACATTTTCCCCTAACTTTTTCCTTCCTTCATTTATCATCTGACCACTTACTACATTAAAACATCAGAATTTTGAAAGTGGATTTGTAAAATCTTATATTGGTGCTCCATTAATTTTTAAATTTACCTATTCAAGTTTATGGTCACATGGGGTAAAAGCCAATCTCAGTAAGGGGGAATTAAATACATTTATTAAAGGTTTGCATGAGGAGTATTCTTGCAACGATATTATCTTGTACATAGCTTACTCAAAAATTAATAGTAGCAGTAGAAGAATTATGTTATATTCTAGATGCATGTAAAGTAAAATAAAGTTTTACCCTTGATGACAATTAGTTGTCTAAAAAAGTCTCCTGAAGGAACTGACAGCTTTTAAATTAATTGTCTCAAGTGTAATAAAACGAGACTTATACTTAATTACTACATTTACTTTGACACTTAAATCATATAGAAATGTTTTCAGCAACACTTTGATAATCTGATCTGGTTTGGAAGGTATCCAGAAAAAATGTTTTTTTTTTGTTTTTTGTTAATTGCTCAAGAGTATACCAGATTAAAAAAATATTTATCATTATGATAGGAATTTGTTGACATTGTCAGGATCAAAGACTATTTTAGCATCTTTTCACATCGTTGTTTGATATTTTCTGCTTTTTTATTTGTTTTAATATATAAAGTTGACACTGAGACTGCATGTGGCTATGCATTGTCTATCATTAGCACAAGTGACACCTCTTGTAGAATTCAGAACTTGTTTGTTGAGTCTTTGTTTTTTCAGGCGGAAACCCTGATAGTTTACACAACCTTTGCTTGTATTTTTTGAAAAAGTAAAAAAGAAAAACAATGTTTAAGGGGTGAGGACTGTGAATAGATTGATTCATCTAGATTTAGTAACACTTCAAAGGATTCTTTTTGAATTTTAGGCTTTGTTTGTAGAGATTGTTTCTCTAACTGTGTTCTCATTTCATTTTGACATTTTGCTTACATTTGTTTTTTCTGGTAAGTAACTTTGCTTTGACATTTTAACTGTTGTTTTCTGTAATGTAAATAATTTACCCTCACTGCTCAATCTGAAATGAACAGATATGACAAATACATTATTTCTACCTTTTTTCAGCTGACCAAAACTGTGATTATAATGTGGAGCCAGTGGAGATCTTTTGATGGCCAAATGCCCAGATTAAAAATGTCTGATGTCCGCAGTTTGTCCCTGGCAAGATAGACTGTGGTTCACCATTCCCATGGCATGTTTAATTTAACATGTCACATTAAATAAGACAATAACAAAAAGAGAACACACACTGCCAACATATAATTATTTTTATTTGCAATACTGACAGAAAACTGACATTATTTCTACATATAGAATAGTATGAACTTTGTAGTATTATAGTAAGAAATAAACCTAATGGTTCCTGGACTGCTTTTTTGTAGTCTTTTATTTTTAAAAAGTTCCCTAATTTCATTTAAAGCTCTAAAACTACTAGTAGTGTGATTTTTTTCTATTTTATGGTTTAAGATAGAGACGTAAAATGAATGCAAGAAAAAAAAATCAAAAAGCACAAGATGTTCTAATGCAAAAAGCTGAAAAACAACAAGAACGGATTTAGAGGAGGTGCTTCTTTGGTCTCTGTCTCCCTCTGTGGAGTTAAAGCTGAATTAATTAGCACAAAGGCCGTCTACTCTAGCAAGTACCATGTATTCTGTAACACTTCTAAAATACTATACAGTTCCTATATAAAGATGGAAGTTTTCACATTTTATTGTTATAAAACATTGAATCACAATGAATTTCATTTGGCTTTTTTGACAATGATCACAGAAAAAGACACTTAATTTTTGTGTACTTGACAGAGACCTGTTTTCACTTTGACATTAAGTACAAACATAAAACACAAAATAACTGAACACACAAGTACTCACCTCTTCTAATATGACACACCTAAACCATCACTGGTACACCAACTTGGCATTAGAAGTCAAATTATCAGTTCAATGGGGTTCACCTGTCGATAGTCAAGGAGTTTCAGTTGACTGTAGCATCAGCTCTCCTCTATCTGTGAGGTCCAACTTGTGGTAAATCAGCATTTTGGCCTAAACTACACAATGAAGGTGAGTGTTTCATAACTACCACCCATACTGTTGCTGATACAATGCTTTCTTCAGTGAGAGGACAGGCTTCATGCTTCTGCCCTTAGAGCAAGGCGACCCATCGGAAGCATGAAGCTACACGAGGGCAATGCCATTCTGCTGTGGTCACATCAGTTCACAGAAATAATGATGCACAGGTGCTGCCTTAGCCTACCCTTCTCACCTGATCTGAAACACATAAAGTAACTTTGGAATAAACATCATAATAATATCTTGAGACATGATTCTCTACCCTCCTTCATCTAACCCTTCTTCAGGAAGGTGATTATCTTTCACAACTGCTTTTCAACTCTATGAACTGGAGACGTCAAGGAATGCAAAAAAAGACTGAAGATAAATGATATGTGTTAATATTCACATTTGAGATGTGTATCCTGTGGTTTTCTTGTACTGTTTTGTTTTCTTATTATTCTAATTGTTTATTGTTACACCAGCAATGAAGTTTGAAATTTCACGAGGGGGAAAGAAAATTTCCCAGAATTAGCATGGGTGTAGAGTGTAGTTATCAACTTTGCTGCTCGTTATCGAATGATTAAAGCCTTGTTGAGTTGACTGAGATGTATTTTTCTATATATTCCATAATTGTGTGAATGACTTTGGCGATTTTATTTCTACAAGCTAAGAAAAGCATGTCAAGTCATATTGAACATCAAGACAATGTCATGTTTTTTGACATTAATGGACTTGTTAATAAAGCAGTTTCTCTGTCAACAGACTGTTAATCAGCAACATTACACTGTATATTTGAGGCGTCTGCAGGCAAGCATTGGGGAAAAATAATGTCAAGAGCAGCGGTGAATGCAAAACTGCATTTTTCACCATGACAGTGCACCTGCACATTTCCAACATTCTCCAAATTTCGCTCCCTTTATTCTTGATATTAAAACTGAGACTAAAGGGAAGATGATTTGTTTCTGTGTTGCAAATCCACAGTAAAAGAGAAATGTACAGGAAAATTTCCATGAATGGAAAGGGGAAGATCTACTATCTATACTAATAAAAGGCAAAGCCCTCACTGACTGACTCACTCACTCACTGACTGACTGACTGACTCACTCATCACTAATTCTCCAACTTCCCGTGTACGTGGAAGGCTGAAATTTGGCAGGCTCATTCCTTACAGCTTACTTACAAAAGTTAGGCAGGTTTCATTTCGAAATTCTACGCGTAATGGTCATAACTGGAACCTCTTTTTTGTCCATATACTGTAATAGACTGCAGCTCGATGGCCGTGGGAGGCGGAGTTGCGTATCGCGTCATCACGCTTCCCACGTAATCACGTGAACTGACTGTGAACGCAGTACGTAGAAAACAAGGAAGAGCCCCAAAGACCGCTGAAGAAAACATTCATTACACAATTGAGAAGGCAGCGTAACAATAAGAAGCAAGCGAGTGACGCATACAAGCATATTCATAAGTGCAGCTACTGCGGAAACAAAGCACGGTGTAAACCGTAAGTTTAAATTAAATTTATAGAAACGCTCCCGCTGCCGTTTGCAAT